>NC_052344.1:11579644-11629697 GCF_016432855.1 Salvelinus namaycush
TCATATTGGCAGTCTCTTGTAAAATGAGAGAGAGAGAGAGCCTAAGTGAGAGACGAGGATGAGAGAAGAGGGAGGGAGAGACGGCGAGAGCAGCACTAGACTGAGAGAGAGAGAGAGAGAGAGAGAGAGAGAGAGAGAGAGAGAGAGAGAGAGGGCCCCTCACACGGCCAGAGGAATGCACTGAGAGAGAGAGAGAGAGAGAGAGAGAGACTCTCTCTCTCTCTCTCTCAGTGCATTCCTCTGGCCGTGTGAGGGGCCCTCTCTCTCTCTCTCTCTCTCTCTCTCTCTCTCTCTCTCTCAGTGCATTCCTCTGGCCGTGCGAGGGCCCTCTCTCTCTCTCTCTCTCTCTCTCTCTCTCTCTCTCTCTCTCTCTCTCTCTCTCTCTCTCTCTCTCTCTCTCTCTCTCTCTCTCTCTCTCTCTCTCTCTCTCTCTCTCTCTCTCTCTCTCTCTCTCTCTCTCTCTCTCTCTCTCTCTCTCTCTCTCTCTCTCTCTCTCTCTCTCTCTCTCTCTCTCTCTCTCAGTGCATTCCTCTGGCCGTGCGAGGGCCCTCTCCCTGTCCAGAATCTACAGAGTGCTGAAGGAAATATAGGAGTGACAACATGGCGAGCACCAAAGGCAGGGGAGTGAAGATTCCGATGGAGGGAATGAAGAAATTGAGGAATTTAAACTCAACGGCAACGGGAGAAGTGAAAAGATGTCAACTGCATCGACGCCAAAAGGTCATGACCGAGCTGCGAGACCCTGATCTCATGGTATGTGTGTGTTTTAGCTGAAGTGGTATGGTTAAATATCTTTATATTGAACAAACATGCATCGCTGACTACATGTCCCATAATGCATTGCATACCTGCACAGGTGAGCAGGGCGGTGGTGGCGTTCTTCTTCTGTGGTGCCTTCACAGGTTGCACCGGCACACCACAGCTTAGTGTGTAGCTGTTCTCAGAGTCTGGCGGGACACACACAAGTACATGTCAGTTACAACCCTGTCCATCCAAGGTCATTCCGTTTAGACTAGCTCTGCTTGCAGTATCCCTGTCTTCTGCCACTGGTTGACTTGTTTATGGCTATTAAACCGGCAGCACTGAGGGACAGGGTGACATGGGACATGAGGAAATATGGGATTGCTGTCAAAGTGATAGAGGGGTCCGTCTGTGGAGCAGTGTGACCCAATCTGCCTGTTACGCTAACTGCCTGGGGTGTGTGTGTGTGTGTGTGTGTGTGTGTGTGTGTGTGTGTGTGTGTGTGTGTGTGTGTGTGTGTGTGTGTGTGTGTGTGTGTGTGTGTGTGTGTGTGTGTGTGTGTGTGTGTGTGTGTGTGTGTGCGCTAACCGTCTGATGGCAATGTGTGTTTCTCTTGGCTAGTTGACGTTCTGATGGAGTGCGGAGGAGTAAAATACTTGTATTAGTTTTCTATGGCCTCACTTTCTCTAGTATTTAAGAGTTACAAGAGACTGCCATATGAAGTCTACCATAAAAGAAAACACACACACACACACACACAAACAAATGCACACACACGTGCATACATACACATTTCCTTATGGATGGAGAGAAATTATGACAGATCTATGCTCACTCATGAATGTTCGAGCACACTTACGCACTTACACACACACACACACACACACACACACACACACACACACACACACACACACACACACACACACACACACACACACACACACACACACACACACACACACACACACACACACACATCTAGTCAGAAATGAGGGATGAAGACTTCAGAGCTCATAAAGCAGGATGTGAATGAAGAAGACACAGGGCTTTGCGTGCAACCACAAGAATTTAAAAGCTTTCCTTCTCCCCCAAATTAAGACATTCTCCAGAAAGATAAAAAAGCAATATTATTTCACTTTGTGTTTGAGCGCTATCCATCAGTCTCACACTACAGCAGCCAAGCCAAACGGAGTAGCTGTCTACTCAAAACAGTCCTAACAGAAATATGGCAGGCCCGATTAAAGAATGTAATTGTTTTACAGATGTTCATCTGTGTTAAGCACATTCGCAGAAGGACCAAGGTGCCTGCATTGACAGCCAATAGCTTTATAGCCATGTATAGCCTTAGGGGCAACACCAGACGATATAACTCACTGATTGAAATACTTTTAGCTGAAATGCCCCCTGATGGATCCTTTGGCCAGTGACTGAGATAGGTAGGTAGGTAGGTAGATAGATTAGTTCTTTAATCTGAGCCCTCCATTCAAATGGGAAACTTTCAGTGGAGCTCTGCTTGAATGGAGAGCAGCGCGAGGACTGGCCTTGGCCTCTAGAGGGCAGCAGAGAGAACGGAGTGGCTGGAGCTCGGTAAACACGCGGCTACACAGGCATTGGTCATCGATAAGAGTCAGCTGAATACTAGCGCATGGGACTAAACCTCACCAGACCAGTCCAGATCAGAGAAGGTAGAGGATTAACGTAGTTTAACCAGATAAGGTAGAGGATTAATGTAGTTTAACCAGAGAAGGAGGGAGTGTAGATTGCAGATTGATGAGAGTCGAGGTTAAAGGCTAGGATTCTGCTGGGGAGAAAGAGTGAAGGTTTCGTCTTTGAGTGAAACAGTTCCTCCTTGCTGTAAGGTGTGTGTGTGTAGGACTGAGCCACGTACCTGCGAGGAAGAGTGCGTTGGAAGGACAGGAGAGTGAGCACACCTCCACCCCTCCTCTCTTGTCACAGCTGAGCTGGGCGCGCGGCGCTGGCTTCCCGTCGGGCAAACACTTCACCGCCTCTGAGGAACATAGAGGGTCACATCACCATGACAACCACCGACCCGCCACAGCACAAAAAACGATGACACACACACACGCACACTCACACACACACTCTCCTATGTGTATAGAAGACACACACACACACACACACACACACACACACACACACACACACACACACACACACACACACACACACACACACACACACACACACTCTCCTATATGTATAGAAGACACACACACACACACACACACACACACACACACACACACACACACACACACACACACACACACACACACACACACACACACACACACTCTCCTATGTGTATAGAAGACACACACACACACACACACACACACACACACACACACACACACACACACACACACACACACACACACACACACACACACACACACACACACACACACACACACTCTCCTATGTGTATAGAAGACACACACACACACACACACACACACACACACACACACACACACACACACACACACACACACACACACACACACACACACACACACACACTCTCCTATGTGTATAGAAGACACACACACACACACACACACACACACACACACACACACACACACACACACACACACACACACACACACACACACACACACACACACACACACACACACACACACACAGTAGACGTTTAGGTGCTTACTGGTGCAGTCCTTCTTGTTCCAGTGGAGTTTCTGACCGGGCGGACACAGACACTCATAGCCTCCCTGTGTGTTCACACAGCTGTGTTCACAGCTCCCGTTGTTAATGCTGCACTCATCTATGTCTGAGACACAAACACATAGAATACAGTCAGAGTGTGTGTGTGTGTGTGTGTGTGTGTGTGTGTGTGTGTGTGTGTGTGTGTGCGTGCGTGCGTGCGTGCGTGTGGGTACGTGGTTGAGTATCATCAAAGTTCAGAATGACATCCTCAGACAGAGCCTGTGCTACGCGTGAGTGTGTGATGTCATCAGTGTGAGACAGACAGCTCATGTCCTCTCAGTGCTCTATATCTGACTGACTGGTATGTGTTGACTGCTAATGGAACGCCCTTTAGACAGTGGCCTGTTTAGTCTAGCACTGAAGAACACGGCTGTCAGTCAGACAGGGTGAAGTGGAATCACAGCACACACACACACACCCGTCAAGCCTACTGCCTCCGCACGACATGTGTGTGACAGGTACAACACACACACATGCACACACAGGCAGGGTCGCAGGTACGGAGGACTATTCAGGACTCCCCTCTCTTTCTTACTCTCTCTTTCTCCTTGTCAGTCTCTCTTTCCCCTCTCTTTCTTACTCTCTCTTTCTCCTTGTCAGTCTCTCTCCCCTCTCTTTCTTACTCTCTCTTTCTCCTTGTCAGTCTCTCTCTCCCCTCTCTTTCTTACTCTCTCTTTCTCCTTGTCAGTCTCTCTTTCCCCTCTTTTTCTTACTCTCACTTTCTCCTTGTCAGTCTCTCTCCCCTCTCTTTCTCCTTGTCAGTCTCTCTCCCCTCTCTTTCTTACTCTCTCTTTCTCCTTGTTAGTCTCTCTCCCCTCTCTTTCTCCTGGTCAGTCTCTCTCCCCTCTCTTTCTTACTCTCTCTTTCTCCTTGTCAGTCTCTCTCTCCCCTCTCTTTCTTACTCTCTCTTTCTCCTTGTCAGTCTCTCTCTCCCCTATCTTTCTCCTTGTCAGTCTCTCTCCCCTCTCTTTCTTACTCTCTCTTTCTCCTCGTCAGTCTCTCTCTCCCCTCTCTTTCTTACTCTCTCTTTCTCCTTGTTAGTCTCTCTCCCCTCTCTTTCTCCTTGTCAGTCTCTCTCCCCTCTCTTTCTTACTCTCTCTTTCTCTTTGTCAGTCTCTCTCCCCTCTCTTTCTTACTCTCTCTTTCTCCTTGTCAGTCTCTCAGGGCTTCTCACTTTGTGTCAGTCAATTCATTTCTATCAGTGCCTCTCCCTAGCTACCTGTCTATCTCTTTCCCATATCTTTCTAAGTGTGCATGTGTGTGTGCGTGTGTGTGTGTGTGCGTGCAATCCCATGCATGTCTGTGTCCTCCTCACCTCCGCAGTGTGTGAGGCCGTACAGAGTGTATCCTTCCTGACAGACACAGTCGAAGCTGCCAGGGTAGTTGACGCAGGTGTGGTCGCAGGTCCTCTCAAAGGAACACTCGTCAATATCTGAGAGGAGAAACACAGATCGTATGTAATGCTACTACACACGGGGGCTGTCCAAAATAGCACCATTCCCAATATAGTGCACTACTTTTGACTAGAGCCCCATGACAATCTATTCCCTATATAGTGCACTACATTGGACCAGGGCTCCTAGGGAATAGGGTGCCATTTGAGATGCTGCCATGAACTGGACCATAGTGGGTCACTCTGACCATGCCTTCACCAAGGACTGATGGACAATATAGACAGTGTCTACATGACAGTTAGGACAGAGTTAACACTGACCATGCCTTCACCAAGGACTGATGGACAATATAGACAGTGTCTACATGACAGTTAGGACAGAGTTAACACTGACCATGCCTTCACCAAGGACTGATGGTCAATATAGACAGTGTCTACATGACAGTTAGGACAGAGTTAACACTGACCATGCCTTCACCAAGGACTGATGGTCAATATAGACAGTGTCTACATGACAGTTAGGACAGAGTTAACACTGACCATGCCTTCACCAAGGACTGATGGACAATATAGACAGTGTCTACATGACAGTTAGGACAGAGTTAACACTGACCATGCCTTCACCAAGGACTGATGGACAATATAGACAGTGTCTACATGACAGTTAGGACAGAGTTAACACTGACCATGCCTTCACCAAGGACTGATGGACAATATAGACAGTGTGTACATGACAGTTAGGACAGAGTTAACATCCATGTTGTCAGTACCGTGTTGTGGATATTGAATGCATTGAGTTATGGGGAGTTGTTTGAACTTTCTTTTGTTTAGAGTGCTTTCCACTAAAAGGACAATACATCTGAGCTGTGAACTGTCAGTGGGTAGACAGTGGATGTGTGTGTGTGTGTGTGTGTGTGTGTGTGTGTGTGTGTGTGTGTGTGTGTGTGTGTGTGTGTGTATTGTGGGGGCTGGAGGACTGGACACTGCAGGAGCATTTGAAAGTATTCTGTCTGGAATAACAGTGTACATGCAGCCTGGTTATGTGGGTGGGGGTCTAAACAGTGACAGGGACAGGGTTACAGGTGACAGGGTTACAGGTGACAGGTGACAGGTTACAGGGTGACAGGGTTACAGGTGACAGGGTGACAGGGTTACAGGTGACAGGGTTACAGGTGACAGGTTACAGGGTGACAGGGTTACAGGTGACAGGGTGACAGGGTTACAGGTGATAGGGTGACAGGGTTACAGGTGACAGGGTTACAGGTGACAGGGTTACAGGTGACAGGGTTACAAGTGACAGGTGACAGGGTTACAGGTGACAGGGTTACAGGGTGACAGGGTTACAGGTGACAGGGTTACAGGGTGACAGGGTTACAGGGTGACAGGGTCTGTGTCAGTAAGGATATCAGGTTGGTTGCTCAAGAGTCACACACATGAACACACACACACACTGATCTGTGCACTCCCACACAATACATATAGACATGCCTATAATCATGCTAAACGTTTGTTTAGACTAGTTTAGGACTGACAATTAAGTCATCGTCCTTGGTTGTAGCAGAGAGCATGTTTGCTTCCTTCCTCTTGAGAAATCAACAAGCTGATATATGACTCATAGATATTACTCTCTACGGCTCTTCCCCACACAAACACCCATTATTCAGCCACAGCTAATAAGACCGGTCCATTAATCAGACTGGAGTCCAAAGCAGAGCTCTGCTCACTAAACAACACCAAGAGGTGTTCTCAGTGGAGACTTCCCGATCCAATTCAGTCTTTCAGACAAGCCCTCCACCGCAGGCCTGGGATAGATCAGACCAACTCACTGTGGTCAGGACCAGTGGCTGTATGTACAGTATCAAGCATCTCTGAGTAGGAGTGCTGATCTAGGATCAGCCCCCCCTCCCCCCTAGCAATATAATCATATTCATTGTAACTTAAAAGGTCAAACGGATCCAAGATCAGCACTCCTACTCTGAGACACTTGCAAATACAAGCCCTGGTTTTGGTTTATAATTGTTTTATTTAACTTTAGTGAGACCGATGTAATGACATATTTGGGTGGCTGACAGTAGCAACACATTTCTTCAGTCCAGCGTCTCCAACTCACCTGGACTATTTCAATACCAAGTCATCTGGGCTGTGGAGATTTACACAGGCTAAAAATACAGTGTGTTATGATAAAGTTTGTCATGAGGAGGAAGTTGTTCAGGCCTGGCTTCTGTTGGCTGCTGGGCTGCTTTGCTACAGTCCTCCAGGCAACTGTCTATATGATGGGCTAGGGTTACATTATCATACCTGATTAATGAAACTAGCATCAGACCACAACCCACAACCACAGCCACCACGCAGCACTGGAACAACTTGAGAGAGGTCCTACTGTATCATCTCATTTCACAGAGAGGTGCCAGTTGTTGGCTTGGCTGTCTGTCTGTTTGTGGGGTCGGGTGTAACACACCCAAGGACATTGTCTCTGTTTATTAAAACACCAAAGAATGTAGCCTGTCTATTGCCTCTTAATAAGCATACTGTGTCTGCAAAGCTAAAGCTCTGCTCCCTCTGTCGTCTTGACCTCTACTATATTGGTTTAATACAGCAACCTGTAGGGAGTCTTTACGTTCCTGATGATTATTGCACACCCCATTCTCCATCACCCCTGTCTTTGTACAGGCATAGGGGCTGCCTAAAGACTCTCTCTCTATATTTGTCTCCCCCTCCACTTTCTCTCTCCGGAGGAACCTGGCATAGCTGTAGGTCTTCTCCGACATATATTACCAAGAGAATTTTCCCTGGAAGAGCTTACCAGCATGGAAAGAATTAAAACATTAAATAAATACAAGTAAAAAAATAAAAAATCTGAATAAAAATACCACTTGTTAGGAGATGGAAGCTTAGTTTTACAATCAGGTAAGCTGATGGGTGGAAGGAGCGTGTCAGTGTGTGTGTGTGTGTGTATGTGTGTGTTCCTCCCATCAGCACACACCCAGGCTGAGTGTTATATTGGCGTGTATGGAGTTGTATAAACTGTTAGTTGGCAGTTTTTTGGTGTTTAATATGACAGTGTTGATGTTTAATATGACACACACTGGGATAGAGTTGTTTGGTGTTTTTGGTTCGGGGACAAAAACACTGCAGGGTGTTGTTGTTAATAAAATAATTTGTGATGTGTGCCTCTCCTGTCTCTCTTGCTGTGACTTGTATAGAGGAATTTGCATTTGTCCTCCAAACACAACCAGGGATAAGATATGAAGAGAGAAGCAGAATGTCTTAATACAGCTGACAGTAAATTACACCCACTGGAGGATGCTTAATCAATTGTAATAACAAGCCTATCTGTGCATGTCGTTCCAGCTGAATGATTTGTAGGCCAACCCTTGTTTTGATTCTATGTATGATCCTGCTCTGAACATGAAGCACATGAGTGAGTTACTATCATAGAGATGTATGATAGAAACTACTAGGCCGACTGTATATTCTAGTATATCCATTTCTATGGTCCCTATTCCGTGACACTTTCCTTTCGTGATCTGATCATGGAGTGACGGCACTGTTTCCAAAGGTAACTGTCTTAAAAGCACTGTGACGTCATCAGACAGGATTGTATGACAGCCGTCAGCCAGGTAGGCTGCTCACCCTGGCAGGTGCGCTCGTCAGTGAGGAGCTTGTGGCCCTTCTGGCAGCTGCACTCAAAGGAGCCCACCGTGTTTTTGCAGAAATGGTCACAGCCGCCGTTATTGAACGCCTCCTGGCATTCATCTATGTCTGTATGGGGATAAGGAGAGAGGGGTGTGGGGGAGAGGAAGAGACAGAGAGTAAGAGAGAGAATAAGAGAGAGAGAAAGAGAGAGTGAGAAAGAGAGAGAGCGAGAGAGAGCATTAGGTCACAGATACATACACTAAGGCAGTGGTTCCCAAACTTTTTATAGTCCCGTACCCCTTCAAACATTCAACCTCCAGCTGCGTACCCCCTCTAGCACCAGGGTCAGCGCACTCTCCAATGTTGTTTTTTGCCATCATTGTAAGCCTGCCACACACACACACTATACGATACATTTATTAAACATAAGAATGAGTGTGAGTTTTTGTCACAACCCGGCTCGTGGGAAGTGACAAAGAGCTCTTATAGGTACAGGGCACAAATAATAATAATAATCAATAATTTTGCTCTTTATTTCACCATCTTACATATAAAACCTTATTTGTTCATCGAAAATTGTGAATAACTCACCACAGGTTAATGAGAAGGGTTTGCTTGAAAGGATGCACATAACTCTGCAATGTTGGGTTGCATTGGAGAGAGTCTCAGTCTTAAATCATTTCCCACACACAGTCTGTGCCTGTATTTAATTTTCATGCTAGTGAGGGCCGAGAATCCACTCTCACATAGGTACGTGGTTGCAAAGGGCATCAGTGTCTTAACAGCGCGATTTGCCAAGGCATGATATTCTGAGCGCAGCCCAATCCAGAAATCTGGCAGTGGCTTCTGATTCAAATACATTTTCACAGAACCGCTTGTTGCAATTTCGATGAGGCTCTTGTTCAGATATCGGTAAGTGGACTGGAGGCAGAACATCAAAAGGGAAAACGAATCCAGTTGTTTGTGTAATCCGTTTCGGGAAAGTACCTGCGTAATTGCGCACCCAGCTCACTCAGGTGCTTCGCTATATCACATTTGACATTGTCCGTAATCTTGACTTCATTTGCACACAAAAATCATACAATGATGGAAAGACCTGTGTGTTGTCCTTGTTAATGCAGACAGAGAAGAGCTCCAACCTCTTAATCATAGCCTGAATGTTGTCCCGCACATTGAATATAGTTGTGGAGAGTCCCTGTAATCCTACTCAGATCATTCAGGCGAGAAAAAACATCACCCAGATAGGCCAGTCGTGTGAGAAACACGTCATCATGCAAGCGGTCAGACAAGTGAAAAATATGGTCAGTAAAGAAAACTTTCAGCTCCTCTCTCAATTTAAAAAAAAACATGTCAATACTTTGCCCCTTGATAACCAGCACACTTCTGTATGTTGTAAAAGCGTTACATGGTCGCTGCCCATATCATTGCATAGTGCAGAAAATACACGAGAGTTCAGGGGCCTTGCTTTAACAAAGTTAACCATTTTCACTGTCGTGTCCAAAACATCTTTCAAGCTGTCAGGCATTCCCTTGGCAGCAAGCACCTCTCGGTGGATGCTGCAGTGTACCGAAGTGACGTCAGGAGCAGCTGCTTGCACGCACGTTACCACTCCACTATGTCTCCATGTCATGGCTTTTGCGCCATCAGTACAGATACCAAAAGTCCATTTGATGTCACAAAGCTGTCCAGCACTTTAAAAATATCCTCTCCTGTTGTCCTGGTTTCCAGTGGTTTGCAGAAGAGGATGTCTTCCTTAATTGAGCCCCCATAAACGTAGCGAACATATACCAGGAGCTGTGCCAGGCCCGCCACGTCTGTTGACTCATCCAGCTGTAACGCATAGAATTCACTGGCTTGTATGAGAAGCAATAATTTTTTCAAAACATCTCCTGCCATGTCATTGATGCGTCGTGAAACAGTGTTGTTTAATAAAGGCATTGTCTGTATAGCTTTTTTGGCCTTTTCCCCCAGCATTGTCCCAGCCATATCTGCAGCAGCAGGAAGAATTAAGTCCTCCACAATAGTGTCCTAACTACTCGGTAGCTCACCATATAAGACGCTTCTAGCCCTTTCTTATTAATGGTATCTGCTGCTTTTATGTCTTACTTCTTGAAAGTCATCTTAATTCTCGCTCAAAAAACTCCAGCGGCTTATTTTTCAAATTGGCAAGTTTTGTTTCTGTAACGATATTCGTCTTCGGATGAAGAGTAGTCATCGGACCAAAGCGCAGCGTGGCAAGTGTTCATGTTATTTTTATTAGAACAGAAACACTAAACAAAATAACAACGAGTGAACTGAAAACAAAACAGTCCTGTAAGGTGCAGCAACACAAAACAGAAAACAACTACCCACAAAACCAACATGGAAAATGGCAACCTAAATAGGCTCCCCAATCAGAGACAACGAGAAACAGCTGTCTCTGATTGGGAACCAATTCAGGCCACCATAAACCTACATACCCCTAGACCAAAAACCCTTAGACAATACAAAAACTAAACAAACCACCCTTGTCACACCCTGACCTAACCAAAAAATAAGAAAACAAATATAACTAAAGTCAGGGCATGACAGTTTCTAAATGTCTGCGCAAGAGTGAAGGTTTCATTGAGTTGTGAGATAGTACTTTTGCACATATAACACACTGTGGCTGAGGAAAGGCACTACTCCCAATATAAGTGAACAATCAATGTAGTTCTCATAATATATTTGCGCCACTTCGATGGTCCAACGTCCCTGTCTGTTGTTCGGTGCTTTCCCGGGTAAGGTGCAGTAGCTCTTCGGCTGCATCAGAGTAACAACTGTCAGTGTCCATGCTAGCTGGGCTAACAACAAATGTAGAATTACTGATGCTAGCATTGATGTGCTCGTGGAAGCAGAACAACGTGTGTTGTCGACAGGTGCAGGTGTAGTACTGCTGGTAGTAGAGTTGGTATGTGTCTCTATGGACACGGGCCTTACCATTTTGAACCATTTATCCATTTTCGAGCAAACGGAATGAGCAGCAGCTACGTTTGGCTACATATGGACCGTTAGTGGAATTCCCGCGAGAGAGTAACGGTTAATGTGATTGGATGTTAATTATTTGACTAGGCTACCTGTATTTGACATTGTGTTGTAATTTCACTGAACAACAGATGGTTTAATTGTATTTTTGGCAGTGAAACGAGGCTACTCAGGCGAGAGAAAAACCTCACCCAAATGTATAGCCCAGTTGGAAAATATAAATGGACTGTTTGAAAAAGTGAAAACTATTTTTTAAAACAAGTACCCTAGTTTGGGAATACCTGCACTAAGGCAATAGGCAATACTGGTCGACATGAATAGAGTTTTTACACACACACACACACACACACACACACACACACACACACACACACACACACACACACACACACACACACACACACACACACACACACACACACACACACACACACACACACACACACAGACACACACCCAGTAAAGAACTCTGCCGTGCTAAAGTGTTCCCCCTTTAGCAGTCTCTCCCACACAGTCACTGCCATGCTGGGATGGAGATCTCCAAATTGGCAGACAACAGGCCAATAAAAGGCTTCACTAATGCCTTGGAAATCTATTCTAAGCCTCTGTAAGAGTCTTTATGGACGAGGGGGGGGGCAGTCGGGGTGAGAGTAAGGGTGAGACAGGGAGAGTCAGAGAGAAGTGGGCTTTTCCTAATGCTCTTATTTGTGCTAACAGGAAGAAGCCAGGAGTTGGCAGGCCTGAAAGACAACATGAACACTGGCTGTGCTGCGTTGTGGTGGTAAAGTAGGTTTCCATCCACACAACAAGTCGTAACCGCAGTGCCAGGGTGTCGGTGTGGGGCAGCCGCCCTCAGTCACAAACATATTGTCACAACACCAGGAAGATATTATCCCAGAGCAAACAAACCTATGGGAGTCCCATCGCTGTTCCCCGAAGGCCTCACCTGCCTCTTTCATTCTCTTATTTATTCACTCTTTCTTTTCATTCTTTCAGATCTCTGATACAATGACTGAAGTCTCATTCACCAGTGGTTTCTTTTCTGCTGAATACCATTTCTTTATGCAGTTTCATTATTCTGTCTTTCTATTGATTTCGTTCTCTCTCTTTCTCTTCCTCTTGGCATGTGTGTGTCTGGGCGCACGGTGTGTGTGTGTGTGTGTGTGTGTGTATGTGTGCGCATGGCCATGTGTGTGTATACGTGTGTGAGCGTTTGTGTGCACGCTCTTGCGTTTGTGTGCACTTGTGTATGTGATGGTATCAAGTGTAATGGTAGTTTCACGGTGCTCAGCAGCAGACAGCATGGTACAGGCTCAGGGGGCTTGTTGAGAGGGATCCTCCACTAGCCTCTACTGGCTGATCCTATGACACGCTCTTTACCTGGAACTAATGGAACAGCCTGCTGCTACTGCTACTTCTGTACACAACACTGTCTAGCCCACCATGCAAGGACTTAGAGAAGAGGGCAGAGAGTGAGAGAGAGAGAGAGAGAGAGAGAAAGAGTCAGAGAGAGAGAGATAGAGTCAGAGAGACACACAGAGAGAGACCGAGAGAGAGAGATAGAGTCAGAGAGACACACAGAGAGAGAGGGAGAGAGAGAGAGAGTCAGAGAGACAGACAGAGAGAGACCGAGAGAGAGAGTCAGAGAGACACACAGAGAGAGACCGAGAGAGAGAGATAGAGTCAGAGAGACACACAGAGAGAGGGAGAGAGAGAGAGAGAGAGAGAGAGAGAGAGAGAGAGAGAGAGAGAGAGAGAGAGAGAGAGTCAGAGAGACACACAGAGAGAGACCGAGAGAGAGAGAGAGAGAGAGAGGGGGAGGGGTGTTGAATGAATACATAATTGAAAACCTCCCCCCCTCCCTCCTCTCCCCTAAAGGCTTACACCATCCAGGGGTTTGATGGACTTTCCCATAACTTCCATCTACCCCTCCCTCCCCCCTCCTACTGCCCATGTGACTAGGTCTTCCTGAATCCTTGAGGAATAAAGGCCCAGGTGTGTGAGACGATCCAGAGATGTAGATCAGGAATAACAAGCGAGCCGGATCCCCTGGGGCTGTGCATGCAGTGCCAATCCTCCAGCCTGGTGTGATCTGATGTCACGCTACATCCTCCCTAACCCCATCCCTTCTCTCTCCTCACCCCTTCCTCTTTCTAACTATGTGCCCTCAGCCGAACCCTGGAGAGGGTCATTGGGTATATTTCCCTCCTTGGAGGATTGCCAATGCCGCACTCAACAAGGGAGGGAAGGAGGAAAGGAAAGAGGAGGAGGAAGAGATGGAAAAGAAAGTGGAGGTGGAAAAGGTAGATTTAGTGGAGGAGGAGAAAAGTAGGTGAAGAAAGAGGAGGAACGTGGAAGGGTAGAGGGAGGAGGAAGAGACGGAAGAGAAAGCAAAGGAGGGAGTATTAAGAGGAGGGAGAAAGGGAAATAAAAGAAGAGGAAAGTGGAAGAGTGGAGGGAGGAGGAAGAGGACAATAGCATGGCAGATTACACGGGCTAAGCCCTTTTTGATTGGTGCTCTAAGTGATGAAAACTGCTGGGGATTAACACCTAAGCCTTTGAGTCAGAGAGTCAGTCAAGCAAGACACCACAGGGAAGACTCAACTAAGACAGGAGTGGAGGGGAGGAGGGGGAAGGAGGACAGGGGGGAGAAGGGAGAGGAAGAGAGGTGACTGGAAGAAAAAGAGAGGGTAGATTGAAAGGGGTAGAGAAAAAACAGGAGGGAGGGGGAGGAAAGACCAAGAAGAAGGAGGACGGTCAGATATTGCATGTCTACAATAATCAGTCCACCGTGCAACGAGCCAAGTCAGATAAATTAAGACAAATATGTGCTCTCAAGCAATGACCTCATCGAAAGCTGTGCTCTCAAGCAATGACCTCATCGAAAGCTGTGCTCTCAAGCAATGACCTCATCGAAAGCTGTGCTCTCATGCAATGACCTCATCGAAAGCTGAGCTCTCATGCAATGACCTCATCGAAAGCTGAGCTCTCAACACTAACAGAATCACTTGCTTTCTTTCTCTCCTCTTCCCTCATCATTTGCTTTTTGACTTTTGCTTTCTTAGAGAGAAGACCTCTTTCTCTCTATTCTGTCCTCTCTACTCCCCCTTTCCATCTCCTCCACTTTCTGTTCATTTCTTCCTCTCGTCTCGCTCATGCTGTGTTCTCCCAGGCAGTTCTACCCTGCAGTAGAATCTCTGGGTATTTTAAATCAAATCACGGCTATTTCCCAGTTCCGTTTCCTTGGCATGCCGACAGCAGATCTCATCTCTATCTCAAACAGGAGGGATGGCTACCTTCTCTCTCACACACACATTCTCTCTCTCTAAGGTGCTAGCTATAACCGAGGGTTCTACAAGGAACCCAAAAGGGTTCTACCTGGAACCAAAAAGGATTATCCTGTGGGGACAGCCGAAGAACACTTTTGGAACCCTTTTTTCTGAGAATTTACCCCCCCCCCCCTCCACATCTCTCTCTCTCACATACACACACACACCTCCCCTGCCGTCCCTCCCAGACAAATCTACAGAAGGTATAACACTATCGCAACCCACCTACCCGGCCCAAACTTCCCCAACACAGACAAAGATCCCTAATTATTCAATAAGTCTGGCAGCCATTACCACTGGCATAGCATAGCCACCACATTTCCCCACGCTTAATGGCCACTCGGTGGAAGCCTGAGCCCAATAATGGCCTATATAATTACCTTTAATAGCCCTTAAATAAGCTTCAAGCTTAAATAAATACATTAAGCATCCACACATCTTGAAATTATAAAAGACTGTGTGTGTGAGAGAGAGAAATTGTGTGTGTAAATGAGAGAGAGGGAGTGTGTATGTCTGTATGTGTGAGAGAGGGAGATATAGAACGAGTGTGAGAGAGGAAGAGATATAGAGAGAGAGAAAGAGGAGAAACAAAGAGATAGTGAGAAAAGCAGAGTGACAGGAGGGGGGAAGTGAGACAGGGGAGTGGGAAGTGAGACAGGGGAGTGGGAAGTGAGACAGGGGAGTGGGACGGAGAGGAAGAGATAGAGTAGTCGGGTGAAGTGTGAATAAGACATGCTGGGAGAGCAGCATCCATCTTGATCTGTCCACTTCAATGGAGAGAGGGAGACAGAGAGAGACCACCTAAAAGGAAGCGATTCCCAAACCTTCCATAACAAAGCCATCAACCTACAGAGAGATGAACCTGGAGAAGAGTCACCTAAGCAAGCTGGTCCTGGGGCTCTGTTCACAAACACATACAGACCCCACAGAGCCCCAGGACAGCAACACAATTAAACCCAACCAAATCACGAGAAAACAAAAAGATAATTACTTTGGTATTTGGTATTTTATTAGGATCCCCATGAGCTGTTGCAAAAGCAGCAGCTACTCTTCCTGAGGTCCACACAAAACATGACACATAATACAGAATGACATAATACAGAACATCATTAGACAAGAACAGCTCAAGGACAGTACATACATTTAAAAAAAGGCACACGTAGCCTACGTGTTGACAGTAGTCACAATACATACACACAAACTATCTAGGTCAAATAGGGGAGAGGCGTTGTGCCGCGAGGTGTTGCTTTATACGTTTTTTGAAACCAGGTTTACTGTTTATTTCAGCAATATGAGATGGAAGGAAGTTCCATGCAATAAGGGCTCTATATAATACTGTACGTTTTCTTGAATTTGTTCTGGATTTGGGGACTGTGAAAAGACCCCTGGTGGCATGTCTGATGGGATAAGTGTGCGTGTCAGAGCTGTGTGTAAGTTGACTATGCAAACAATTTGGGATTTTCAACACATTCATGTTTATTATAAAAAGAAGAAGTGATGCTCTGTTCTGGGCCAGCTGCAGCTTAACTAGGTCTTTCCTTGCAGCACTGGACCACACGACTGCACAATAATCAAGATAAGACAAAACTAGAGCCTGCAGAACTTGCTTTTTGGAGTGTGGTGTCAATTGTGTGGCATTTTTTGGCATTTGTGTCAGCACATGATGAGTGCCCTTCTCTATAAGCATGCTGAAAGTCAGTTGTTAATTTGTTTACAGAGAAATAGCATTGTATTTGGTCAAACACAATTTTTCCCAACAGTTTGCTAAGAGCTGGCAGCAAGCTTATAGGTCTGCTGTTAGAACCAGTAAAGGCCGCTTTACCACTCTTGGGTAGCGGAATTACTTTGGCTTCCCTCCAGGACTGAGGACAAAGACTTTCCTCTATGCTCAGATAAAAAATATGACATATAGGAGTGGCTATAGTCAGCTACCATCCTCAGTAGCTTTCCATCTAAGTTGTCAATGCCAGGAGGTTTGCCATTATTAATAGTTAACAATAGTTTTTCCACCTCTCCTACACTAACTTTACAAAACTCAAACTGGCAATGCTTTTCTTTCATTATTATTTTTTTTATACATTAATATAATTGCTCACTGTTTGTCGTGGGCATTTCTTGCCTAAGTTTGCCCACTTTGTGTCACGATCGTCTTCGTGAGAGAGAGTGGACCAAGGCGCAGCGTGTGCAAAATACATCTCTTTATTTAGAAGAGGGAAAAACACGCAACGAACACTATTACGAAACGAAACAAACCAACGTGAAGCTAAAGACGTAAGTGCAATCACAAGCTACAAACGTACAACATAGACAACTACCCACAAAAGCCTACTGCCTATGGCTGCCTTAAATATGGCTCCCAATCAGAGACAATGAATGACAGCTGTCTCTGATTGAGAACCAATCTAGGCAGCCATAGACATAACTAGACAACTACACTCTACTCTGCCCCATACACATACAACACCCCTAGACACTACAAAACACATACATTCCCCATGTCACACCCTGACCTAACTAAAAAACATAAAGAAAACAAAGAATACTAAGGCCAGGGCGTGACACTTTGCCAATGAAATAATCATTAAAATAATTGGCAACATCAAATGGTTTGTGATGAATAAGCCATCTGATTCAATGAAAAATGGAGTTGAATTTGTCGTTCTGCCCATAATTTCATTTAAAGTACGGAAAAAGTTTTTTCCCCCCCATCATTCTTTATGTCATTGATCTTGGCTTTATAATAAAGTTTATTCTTCTTTTCGTTGAGTTTAGTCACATCATTTCTCCAATTTGCATTAAGTAAGCCAGTCAGATGTACAGCCAGACTTATTAGCCACTCCTTTTGCCCAATCTCTTTCAACCATACAGTTTTTCAATTCCTCATCAATCCATGGAGCCTTAACAGTTCTAACAGTCAATTTATTAACAGGTGCATGTTCATCAATAATTGAAAGAAGCAATTTCATAAATTCATCAAGTGCAGCGTCTGGATGCTCCTCATTAATCACATCAGACCAACAAATATTTTTAACATCATCCACATAAGAGTCACAGCAAAATCTTTTGTATGATCTCTTATACACTATTTTAGGCCCAGTTGTTGGAACTTTGGCTTTCCTGGATATATTGTGATCACTGCATCCAATGGGTACGGATATACAGTAGCTGTGGACCACAGTCCTACAGCATTAGTAAAAATGTAGTCGATACATGTGGATGATCTTGTTCCTGTAGTGTTCGTAAACACCCTGGTAGGTTGATTAATTACCTGAACCAGATTACAGGAACTGGTTACAGTAAGAAGCTTCCTCTTGAGTGGACAACTTGATGAAAACCAGTCAATATTCAGGTCCCCAAGAAAGTAGACCTCTCTGTTTACATCACATACACTATCAAGCATTTCACACATATTATTTAGATACTGACTGTTAGCACTTGGTGGCCTATAGCAACACCCCAAAAGAAAAAGCTTTAGATGTGCCAAGTGAACCTGCAACCACTGTCACGCCCTGGCCATAGAGAGGCTTTTATTCTCTATTTTGGTAAGGCCAGGGTGTGACTAGGGTGGGCATTCTAGTTTCTTTATTTCTATGTTTTCTGTTTCTATGTTTTGGCCGGGTATGGTTCTCAATCAGGGACAGCTGTCTATCGTTGTCTCTGATTGGGAATCATACTTAGGCAGCCTGTTTTTCCACCTCAGTTGTGGGTAGTTGTCTTCGTTAATGCATGTATAGCCTTACGGAGCTTCACGTTCGTTTTGTTGTTTATTGTTTTGTTGGCGACATTTAAAAATAAAGGGAAAATATACGTTCACCACGCTGCACCTTGGTCCTGTCATTTCCACCCTGACGACGATCGTGACAACCACGACACTTCAATGACACTTGACATAAGATCTTCTCTAATCATGACATGGCTCTGAATATATACAGCAACACCTCCCCCATAAGCATTCCTGTCTCTTCTATAAATGTTATATCCTTGTATTGCTACTGATGTATCATCAAATGAATTCTCTAAGTGAGTCTCAGAAATGGCTAATATATGAATGTTATCTGACGTTAGCAAGTTATTGATTTCATGAACCTTACTCTTAAAGCTACATATATTAATATGGGCTATTTTCAGCCCTTTCCTGGGTAGCTTATCAGAGGAAGACATACTATTGAAAAGAGCAGACAAAGCAAGAGAAAAAAATATACATGCAGCAGTCCATTAATCAATCAGTGTGTGTGTGTGCTGCAGGGTTGAGGCTACAAAGCCATAGGCTTGGCTCTCTCATCCCTTCCAGGCTTCTGGGAGGGAGGGTGGACAATGAGTCTGTCGTAGCGGATGTACGCAATGTCCCCACGCGCTCTGGCAGCTTTCATGGCTGGGATCAGTTCTTTCCTCTTCTGGTGCACAGCTTCAGGATAGTCCTCGTTGAGGAAGATATACGTTCCTCTCAAGTTCCTGGCTCTTTCCAGAACAGCTACCTTGACCTTGAACCTCAGGAACTTGACCACTATCGGCCTGGGCCTATCAACTGGGCCGGTGGTGGGTTTTGCAGTCCTGTGGGCGTGCTCCACTTCAATCTTCCTGTGGTCCATCTTCAATTTCTCAACGATCATTTCCCTCACTTTGACCTCAGACTCCGTCCAGGTCTCATGTGGAGATTCTGCAATTCCGTCCACAACCATGTTGTTTTGCCTTGATTTTCCCTCGAGATAGTCTGATTTATATGTCATTATTATTATGGATTCACACACAGAACTGATGTCCTCTCTTAATGACTTACAGATTGCTGTCATCTTGCCGTTCTCCTGTTTCAACTCGTCGAGCTGACCCTGAGAGAACTGCAAACTGTTCTTCAGGTCCTGGACCTCTCTGGTCAGGTCGTCCATTCTTTTATTAGTAGAATCCACAAGTATTTGGACAAAACACTTGAAACTATTTTCTTGTTGTTGTAACAACTGCTTGTAGGTCTCTTTATGTTCATTTAAAAGATCCTTCACATTTGAAAGAGAGACACCACTGGCACTGTCCTCAACGGTACTCCCGCCGGCTTTGGTCTTTGTCATGGTAGCTAGCAACGTATGTTAGGCTGTTACTCCTTGCAGTTCCAGACAGGGCAGGTTACGGGGAAAATTGAAAACAACAAACAGAAGGGATCTAGACAGCCACAAACCCGGGACAATCCGCGGTCCCAGCCACTTGACACATTGGAAAGAATGAACAATAAAACAAAGCAAACTAGAATGCTATTTGGCCCTAAACTGAGAGTACACAGTGGCAGAATACCTGAGCACTGTGACTGACCCAAACTTAAGAAAAGCCTTGACTATGTACAGACTCAGTGAGAATAGCCTTGCTATTGAGAAAGGCCACCGTGGGCAGATCTGACTCTCAAGAGAAGACAGGCTATGTGCACACTGCCTACAAAATGAGGTGGAAACTGAGCTGCACTTCCTAACCTCCTGCCAAATGTATGACCATATTTGAGACACATATTTCCCTTAGATTAGACAGATCCACAAAGAATTCGAAAAACAAACCCAATATTGATAAACTCCCATATCTACTGGGTGAAATACCACAGTGTGCCATCACAGCAGCAAGATTTGTGACCTGTCGCCACAAGAAAAGGGCAACCAGTGAAGAATAAACACCATTGTAAATACAACCCATATTTATGTTTATTTATTTTCCCTTTTGTACTTTAATTATGTGCACATCGTTACAACACTGTATATAGACATAATATGACATTTGAAATGTCTTTATTATTTTGGAACTTCTGTGAGTGCAATGTTTATTGTATATTGTTATTGTTTATTTCACTTTTGTTTATTATCTACTTAATTTGCTTTGACAATGTTAACATATGTTTCCCATGCCAATAAAGCCCTTAACTTGATATTGAATTGAGAGAGAGCACCTCTGTGATTGCATTGCACACACATCTGGGCTGCCAGGGGCAAGCTGGTGGTTAGGCCTCTATTAACGAGGGCATAGCTCATTAAGGCTCTCCTACATATGATGTACCATGAGGATCTCACTCGGGGGGTAGAGGAGACCTGGGGAGGGAGAGAGGGATGGAAAGGAAATGAGAGCAATGAATGGAGCGGATAAGGAATGGGGACGTCTCATGTTCCATCCTTCTCAGTCACTCACTCTTTCACTCATTCAATCTTCCACTCTCTATGCCCACTGATCTATCTCTCGCTCACCCCTTATCTCTTGTATCTGCCTCTCATTTCAGATATCTCTTTTTGTTACCATCTCTGTCTCTCTCTTCCTTTCTCACCGTGATCTAATCATTTTAATCTCTCTAAGAATCTGGACATGAGAACAGGGGTGTAATCTGTCAACGTATACAAACACACAGACACACACCCACACCCATACCCATCTTCCATCAATCTCCCATCCCTGTTTGACAATTACCACCGGTTCGATCGATACCCTGCTTCATCTGCGATCAATAGGTCCATTCTGAGCCCTGCTGCTCCCTGAAGATAACCAGCCATTAGCAGCTCATTACCATCTATTACAGCCATCTGCCTGAATGGCTGGTTGACTGACTGGCTGGCTGACTGTCTACTGGCTGACTGACTGACTGGCTAACTGTCTACTGGCTGGCTGATTGACTGGCTGGCTTACTCGCTGACTGACTGACTGGCTGGTTGGTTGGCTGACTGGGTACTGACAGTCTACTGGCTGACTGACTGACTGGCTGACTGTCTACCGGCTGACTGACTGGCTGTCTACTGGCTGACTGACTGACTGGCTGACTAACTGGATAACAGACTGACTGGCTAACTGACTGGCTGATTGACTGGCTGACTGGGCACACAACTGCTGCTGGGAAGGCTGAGCGCTAAATGGGAAGGGCTAACATCCGCCTGGGCCAAGAGAAACAAACGCACTGGCTTACTGCTCCTTGCTCCTCTTAGGATAGGAGGTTGTAGGCCCAAGGCAGCACTAGGAGCTGTGTTAGCAGTGAGAAATCCAACACTATATGAGATATGAGAGAAGAACACAGTGTTACTGCTAAGTTAACCTGAGCCCTGAGCTGATGCAGAGGAAAAGCCTTGTGATGGTGGTTTGGGGTTCAACAGACGATTTGGATCGTTTGTAATTAACAACAGTGTAGGATAAATAATCGACCGGTAATGAGAATATGGCTGAACGTTGACCTCTGGCCCTTGCCCTCAATACAGGAAGTAAAACTCAGAGGGATCAACTGGAAGGTCATTGTTGCATAAGATGCTTCTGAGTCGATAATAGTCCTCTCAAAAGATAAAAGATAGCATCAATCAATCAATCAATCAAATGTATTTATAAAGCTCTTCTTACATAAGCTGATGTCACAAAGTGCTGTACAGAAACCCAGCCTAAAACCCCAAACAGCAAGCAATGCAGATGTAGAAGCATAGTAGATGGAGAACGGAAAGAGGGAGAGGCAGCAAACAAGACAGAAATAAAGAAAGAGAAGAAGAAATAAAGGTTGTATTGTAACATGAACCGCAGCCATTGGAGAGAGAGTGAGAGAGTGAGTGAGAGAGAGAGGAGGAATGTGGAAGCTCTTTGGCTGCTGCTGCAGGCTTATCTCTGAGCGCTCGGGTAGCCTTGGTACGCACCTCGGGAAAACTGTGTGGTTCTACAAAATATTTACAGTAAAAAGCAATTAAACGTAATACGTTTGTGGAAACCCGAACCTGTCCAAATAATTTGGGGACGGGAGAAGGGGGATCTACTGTTCATAAAAAGCAGTTTACCTCAGTGTGACCACCTCGGGCTGCTAATTTGGGAGACGGCGGGCAGCTCGGGCCAGAGCCGGCCGTGTATTTATCAGAGGACTTAAACGGCCCGGTCTGTTTGCTTTGTCCCTAAAGACTCTCCTCTGTCTAATAACAGAGGCTCTATGGGCCGCATCTGGGCCAAGAGCAACTCCTGTAAAGAGCAACACAACAGTAAAATAAAACAGCAGGCAGGGCCGACGCCGGTCTGACGGAGGGAGAGCCGGAACGGTTGAGGGCCGGAGCTGGGCCAGGCTGAGTCATGTAAGGTGATGGAGATAGGAGTGTTATTGTGGAGATTACTGGGCCTGACATGTTAATACAGTGGGCTGTTGAGAGCGTTGGCACTTTCTGGAGGCTTTCTGTCTGGACGAGTGGGGCTAGAGGAGGAGTTTATGGGGAAGCGACTCCGTACAGTAGCTTCCAGTCTCTTGAGGACACAAAGTGAAAGTGAAGCTATGACAAAAAGCCAGTGGGAGTGGTAGGTGGGAAAGTGAGGGTGAGAATCAAAGGTGTTGCTGACTATGATACAGTTAATTTACTGAGATTAGCTTAGCCACATAAAATATGTCCCCTTATAACCCAACGAGCTTGTAGCCTATCACCTGGTTTCTCCTTGTCTGTGTTAAGTGACTACTGTAATGGCTCTTTGATTGGATTACTGGATGTGTGTGTGTGTTCAGGCTTTCGCTGGTACTGGGGAGAGGAATGCAGGCCAGTGGGGACGTGTCTCAGGTGCCCATACACACACTGTACAACTGAGCAGCTCAGTCTCCCTGCACCGACCACACACACACACTCACACACACACATAATGCAAACGTGTAAACACACACACACACACACACACACACACACACACACACACACACACACACACACACAAACTCATCCACCCCCGATACGCACCTTCTAATCAAACATCTGGAAACTGTTCACAAAATCACTTTTCTTCTCCCTCTCTCCCTCCGCCTTTCCCTCTCTTCCCTCCGTCTCTCCCTCTCTTCCCTCCGCCTCTCCCTCTCTCCCCTCCGCCTCTCCCTCTCTTCCCTCCGTCTCTCCCTCTCTCTCTCCGCCTCTCCCTCTCCCTCTCTCTCTCCGCCTCTCCCTCTCTCCCCTCCGTCTCTCCCTCTCTTCCCTCTGCCTCTCCCTCTCTCCCTCCGCCTCTCCCTCTCTTCCCTCCATCTCGCCCTCTCTCGCTCCGCCTCTCCCTCTCTTCCCTCCGTCTCTCCCTCTCTTCTCTCCGCCTCTCCCTCTCTCCCCTCCGCCTCTCCCTCTCTCCCCTCCCTCTCTTCCCTCCCTCTCTCCCTCTCTTCCCTCCGTCTCTCCCTCTCTCTCTCCGCCTCTCCCTCTCTCCCCTCCGTCTCTCCCTCTCTTCCCTCCGCCTCTCCCTCTCTCTCTCCGCCTCTCCCTCTCTCCCCTCCGTCTCTCCCTCTCTTCCCTCCGCCTCTCCCTCTCTCTCTCCGCCTCTCCCTCTCTCCCCTCCGTCTCTCCCTCTCTTCCCTCCGCCTCTCCCTCTCTCCCCCTCTCCCCTCCGTCTCTCCCTCCGTCCGCAGGAGAGCCATGTGATAAAAACGCCTCCTTCCATTGGCACGTCTGTCATCGTGGAGTTAGGGAACCGTCTCGTCTGTCAGCGCAGATGAAAGGCTGTTTATCAGACGCCTGGGATTTAAACATGCCCTAAATAGTTTATATTGAAATGATTATGTTAGGGGGGGGCAGGATGATGCAGGTCCCACCGGGTCTGGCACACAGAGAGACAGAGCAGAGAGACAGAGCAGTCTACTGTCTACAGTACCTCACAGCATGACATTTACCTCCCAGCTAACAACTAACCTCACAAAACCACAAACTGCTGTCTACAATACTCTATCTACATTAACAACACATCACTACCCACTATCTCTATGCTATAAAAACACCTCTACCCCCTGGGCCTATCTGCACGTTACAACACACCACTGGCACAACCCGATATGCTATAACACATGACTATCTTCAATATTCGACATTAGGGCACAGTCACACACTACACTCCTGTGGTCAGCTCAGCTGTGATATCAGCTAGCTTAGCCAAGACCCTGTCAGCCCTTTTAACCTGTCACAGATCAGGAGATCTGTGTGTGCTGTTACAAAGGTTACAAGACGCTTTGGTCCAGGCAGGG
The DNA here is from genome assembly GCF_016432855.1 of Salvelinus namaycush. NCBI lineage: Eukaryota > Metazoa > Chordata > Actinopteri > Salmoniformes > Salmonidae > Salvelinus > Salvelinus namaycush. The sequence goes on from NC_052344.1 coordinate 11,604,450, forward strand.
GGTAGCATGGCGACAAGGTGGGACTGGTGGTCTGAATAAAATCTCTTTAATGATCAATAAAACCCCTGGCTGACTGACTAGGTTCAGTGGGAGATGATCTGTCCCGGACGGGGACAGACAGAAGTAATGCTGGCTGGGTGGAGACTGGAGAGGAGTTCAGAGTTTATAGTTTCCCTTCCTGATATGTTTGAGTGTGTGCTTTTGTGTGTAGTCAGTGTGGATGTGTAGTCAGAGTGGATGTGTGTATTGATTGCTGACGAGTGTATGGTTAACTTGTGCGTGCATGCACATGTGTGTATATGCACCGTGCCTGTATGTGCATGTCTATCATGCAAGTAGGTGTGTGTGTGTGTGTTTGCAGTCAGTGGCAGATGGCTCTCTCCATGTTTTCCTGCTCCATCCCTCCACCCTCCACCCCTTCATGCCCAGCTGATGGATGGTGATGGGTGATGGATGTGGTGCTGTCTCTCAGCTCCAGCTCAGATCAGGTCAATCACTGGTGGATTTATGGAGCCCAGGGGCCAAACTCAGCCAAATTATCTGGGCGGTGCACAGCTGGACTGCAGCCCTATCCATCTTCTCCACTCAACTCGCCCCCGGAAAACACAGGAGAGGCTAACTTTTCATTTTCCTGCACCATAAAGGCTTGGTTGTCCTGTTAAGCACACAAATCAAAGGCAGACGGGAGACAGACGGGAGTGGAAGTTGTTCACACAAGCTGCTGGGGTTTGAACTTGACATCGGAGCAACAGAGAGACTAGATGTTTTCTCACATCCAATGCAGGGCTGGACCCTTCCAGTCACAGCTAACCTTGTTAGCAGACAATGATGTTGCCATAGAGGATTCTACGATATATCATTATCAACTGGTTTCACTGGCCATTATAATGCCTCTGATATAATATGTCCAAACAAAACTGTCCCCATGCTCTGCCTCACTTCAACTAAAGAGCTGACATGACAACTGAGAATGAACGATATGCCTATTCTCTATGCTGGATGGTGGTAGGTAGTAATGCTCTCTGTAACCACCCTCTGTTGTGTCTCCCCACTATACAGCTGGGTGGCGCTGTGTGAGTCTGTGTGTGTGTACTATATGTGTGTGAGAGACAAAGAGAGAGACAGTGCAGCGTGGGCCTCACTGTTCAAACAGCTCAAAGTTTGCCGTCGCGTCGTCTGCCTGCCAGCCAGACAGCCCCGGGTCCAGTATTTCACACTTACATGCCACATTCTCAAACTTCTTGGCACGAAATACACACACACACACACACACACACACACACACACACACACACACACACACACACACACACACACACACACACACACACACACACACACACACACAGGTACACACACAGGTACACACACACACACACACACACACACACACACACACACACACACACACACACACACACACACACACACACACACACACACACACACACACACACACACACACACACACACACACATAGGACATTGGACATAAAGAGTCGCCGCCATGTAACCTACAATTCATTGCTATGGCGACTCCTACAGCAGTTCCCCTCCTCAAACATGTCTTGTCACATGTTGGCAGAATAGGTTGAGCAGCGATGTAACAGCACTCCCCACATCCTCAGTGTAGCGCTTCTTCAACTATTCTGATGTGAACCAACTCAACTCAACAGCCCGAGGAAAACTCTCAGCCCTTTTGTTTTCTCTTCCCCAGTCTCTTCTTTCCGATCAGTGCAGATGAAGGAAAGGAGATTAGGAGATGAGGAGAGAAAGTAGCCACTATACGCTTGAGATGCACCCAAGTGTGTCTCATGCAAGCCAGACCACAGTGTCGCTGTTCCTCAGACACATCAACGATCCCTGAAACCAACAACACCGCTCCACATGAACCACTGTATTTTCCATTCGGGTGACCCTGGGGTCAGAACCATCAACGGTCCTGTTTGTTTAGGGACAAGCCTCAATCAACTATCTGCTAGAAAAAAGTCAATTTCACTGTGTCTGTGTGGCAGCCCGGTAGGGCCTGGGTCGCCGTCTTTGACATCACAGGCGGAATTTGGGAAGTGGAAACGTTTGGCGGCAACATCAACAACAACAACAGCAGCCCTGCCAGTGACCGCGCCGGAGACCGGAGCCTCTCTCTGCTCCACGCGAGGAGGGGAAGTGAACTTCGTGCCGCAGGGTTGGTTGGTCTTGGCCCAAGATCACTCAGATACCACTCATACCAGCCACAGATACCAGACCCCTGGAACACCTCCGCATAGGATCCTCTCAACTCAGTACCGTTCAATACCACATAACTTGCCCATATAGCGTTACATTTGCCAAATACGGTTGAGTGCTGATACGGAATGTGCCTCCATTGTTAACAGCACTAGCAGTGTGTTCTTAAGATGAAACGAGCACACTAAAGGGTTGGGTGCTATCAAGGCATGAGTAAAAGCCGCTCGTCACATGGAGAGAGAGAGAGAGAGAGGGGGAAGTAAAGAAGATAGAGGAGAGCAGTAGGGGACAGTAGGGCCACACGGACACACACACCTATACACTGACCTTTGCAGGTCTTGCCGTCTGGCTGCAGGGTGAATCCCACGGGGCAGCTGCAGCGTACCCCTGTAGCCGTGTCCTTGCACGTCCGGTCACAGCCGCCATTGTTCACCGCACAGGTTTCTGGGTAAAACAGAAATATACAGTGGGAGAAAAGAGAGGCGGGGCGGGGCAGGGGAGGGGTATTAACCTACTGACTGGCACGCATATCTAAAGAGCAGAACGGAGGCTAAAGAGAGAAACAGTAGACAGTGAAGATATGACGGGTGGGTTGAGAAGAGGCTACATACAATGGAGAAATACACAACAGGGTGATGTCGTGTATTTAGGGCATATCGCTTTTTCATCATACCCATTCAGACTTCATTTCCACGATACTAAGCTCGTGTCAAGACATTCTAGTTATCCATCAGACCAGTGACAGGTTATGAGACGGTACACAGTTGGAATTTCATAGACGGTTCATAAACATGTTATAGACCGACTATAAACTCATACTCAGGATTCTCTGTTGAACATAACTGATTGGAACACCTAGTAGACCAATTTAGAGAAAGACAGATTTCTACAAAACATAAACAAGAGATTAATGGGCAACATGAGTTGATAAGGAGAGGAACTCAGTAGCCTAGTTAAGACAGGAAAGCCCTGTTTCCAAAAATGACAAGAAAACATTTAGTCAAAAACGATACTGAAGGTTAAGTAGAGAAAACATGAGAATCTAAAATATAGTTAGTGGCGGGATCGAGTAGTAGTACCTAGGACCGAATGTGTATATTTTGACTCCAGGAAAAATGTTCTTGTATGTGGCCAAGATAAGGTTTGCTCTGACTTGTGAATATTGCCTGAGCTAATCCCAAAACAAACAGCACCTAATGGCATCTCCACTTCACCTGCGCAGCCCAATGTTGCTTTAGGAAAGCTGAGCTCACTAATCCCCAATGGGTGTCAGATACTGCTGAGGACGGTGAAACTATACACTGTTATTAGAACGGGGCTCAATAATAGGCTACTATATTTAATAAAGAACAGTTTCAGATTAACTACTTGGGTCTGGCAGGCTTCTGATATGTCCTGGAAAAAACTCAGTTGAATGTGCTTAGTTAAAGGGATCATTTATCTACTTCCCCAAACTCATTGATACCATTTTTATGTCTCTGCGTCCTGTATGAAGGAAGTTAAGAGGTAGTTTCGAGAGAAAGGCTAACTAGCTTAGCACAAAGACTGGAAGTCTTTGGGTACAGCTAGTGATAATGCTAGTTAGCATTGGCTCGCAAAACTACCTCTAACTTCCTTCATACTGGACACAGAGGCATAAAAATGGTATCCAGGAGTTCAGCCAAAATCCCAAACTATCCCTTTAAAGGTGACAGAAGACGCTGAAATGGCTCTGGCTCTTTGGACATGGACATGTACGCAAATGAGAGATGGTGCACTTGTCTCTCTGGCACCTATTCCCAGCTCATTAAATGCAAAGAGGTTCTGCGCTTGCTTTAAGGGAGGAGGGAAGAGGATAAACCCTTTCAGACTGGCTAGCTAACATGCCCGGCTCTAGAGGTCACAGCATTAGCAAAATACTGTCAATGAGTGCAGTGTCACGGACTGACGGCATCTCATCAGCGGGCTGATCCAACATGGCCGTCTGTTTGCAGCAAAAGCAAACTGCAGGTGGGTGCTGTGAGAGCCAGCATGGTGGCCAGATTCTACCACCACAGGGAAGCTGTCAGTGGCAAAATGGCTCTACTTCAATGAGGCTGCTGGTGTGTTTCATAGAACTGCAGATAACTTTTTGGGATACTGAACCTAATTCCCAGAAAAGGAAAACACAGAGGGAAGAGGGTGAAGGAGAGATACTCTATCTTCCTGGTACACTACATGACCAAAAGTATGTGGACACCTGGTCGTCGAACATCTCATTCCAAAATCATGGCCAATAATATGGAGTTGGTCCCCCCTTTGCTGCTATAACAGCCTCCATTCTTCTGGGAAGGCTTTGCACTAGATGTTGGAACATTGCTGCGGGGACTTGCTTCCACAGCCATAAGAGCATTAGTGAGGTTGGGCACTGATGTTGGGTGATTAGGCCTGGCTCGCAGTCAGCGTTCTAATTCATCTCAAAGATGTTTGATTTCTGTATGGACTTCGCTTTGTGCACGGGGGCATTGTCATGCTGAAACCGGAAAGGGCCTTCCCCAAACTGTTGCCACAAAGTTGGAAGCACAGAATCGTCTAGAATGTCATTGTATGCTGAAGCGTTAAGATTTCCCTTCACTGGAACTAAGAGGCCCGAACCACGGAAAACAGCCCCAGCCCATTATTACTCCTCCACCAAACTTTACAGTTGCCACTATGCATTGTGGCAGGTAGCGTTCTCCTGGCATCCGCCAAACCCAGATTTGACCGTCGGACTACCAGATGGTGAAGCTTGATTCATCACTCCAGAGAACGCGTTTCCAATGCTCCACAGTCCAATGGCAGCTAACTTTACACCACTTCAGCCGACGCTTGGCATTGCATATGGTGATCTTAGGCTTGTGTGCAGCTGCTCGGCCATGGAAACCCATTTCATGAAGCTCCTGACGAACAGTTCTTGTGCTGATGTTACTTCCAGAAGCAGTCTGGAACTCGGTAGTGAGTGTTGCAACCGAGGACAGACTAATTGTACACGCTACTCAATGGTCCTGTTCTGTGAGCTTGTGTGGCCTACAACTTTGAGGCTGAGCCGTTGTTGCTCCAAGACGTTTCCACTTCACAATAACAGCACTTGCAGTTGACCGGGGCAGAAATGTGACGAACTGACTTGTTGGAAAGGTGTCATTCTAAAACGGTGCCACAGTAAGGCCATTCTACTGCCAATTTTTGTCTATGGAGATTGCATGGCTGTGTGCTTGATTATATACACCTGTCAGCAATGGGTGTGGTTGAAATAGCCGAATCCACTAATTTGAAGGGGTGTCCACATACTTTTGTATATATAGTGTAGCTTGTCTGATGGGTGCTGTAGGGTATGGCAGTGGACCCCTGCCAACGTCCCACTCAGGTGTGTGTGTGTGTGTGTGTGCATGGGGCTGTTAATGGGTCAGACTGATTTATACTACTGAAGGCAATGGGCCCTATAATTAGCTTAGCGTGAGTCCTGCTCAGAGCCCCTCTCCTGCTCTGATGAGCCAGGCCCGCCCATCCCCAGGGCAAGAGGCTGCACACAGGAACACAGACCCGCCGTCCGCCCAAACACACTCTGATTGATGTACTGAACATGCAAAGCCTACCCCCGAACAGCCCCTCTGAACCCCCTTCCATCTCCCTCCCCTCTCCCACCCCTGAATGTTTCTGTCTCATGCACACTGTATTGCAACTACGCTACAAAGGCTAACAATCTTCTATTCACAGCCATCCTTTCCACTTCCCTGTGTCTCAATTTCAACATGCTGAAGCTGAGGAAGATGGACAGGGTAACACCTATTTTTTGTAAAGGGGAGTGGTGGTTTGGGGGAGTTTCCATTGGAGACATTCTGGGGGAGACTGACGGTTGGAGGGACCCGTTCAAGGGAACCAGCTCTCATCTCCGTGGTGACAGATGAAGATTACTCGTCTGTCTTGTTTGTGTGAGCAGCGGCAGCAGGGCCAGTGGTGTGTTGGCTGAGAGCCAGTACAAATCAACAGAGACACCCCTGACTTGCCCACCAAATACCCCCATCATCACACCCCTCCATCTCACTGTCTCTCTGTCTGTCTCTCTCTCCTCTCATCCATCTCTAAGATACCTGCCATACTCACACATGCTCTGGGCAGACTTGACTGACCTGCTCTGCTGACGTCAGGAGCGGAGAGATAGAGAGTGGGGGCACACACGCACAAACGTACCTCATACTCCTCACACACACAGACATGCTGACCAGTCAAATCTCCATGCAGTCCCCCCTCTCTCTCTCTCTCTCTCTGTCCCTCTCTCTCTCTCTCTCTCTCTCTCTCTCTCAGTAAGACACATGTTCTATTGATTAAGAGGGAGTCATGAGAAAAGAGGAGTGGTTGTGCTTTATTAAGCATCATGCCAAGTCCCATCAACCCTCCACACGCATACTGACTGTAGGGGCACGATCGTCTTTCAGCAGGGCCTAGCTAACAGGATCTTCCTTCACTGTGTCATGGGCACCTAATCCAGCTGTCAGCGCTGCCCCGGTCCTGAAATCACACTATCCATACACACACACACATGCCCAGCTCAGCCCATCTGTCCTAGGTGAGTGGTTTATTTGGACTCCTCATCAGCCGAGGTCTGTGTAGCTATAGCACTACACTCTCTCTCTCTCTCCCTCTCACACCCAGCCTCATCACATGTCCAGCACACGCTGGTTTAATCCTAAATGAGTAGAACTTTGAAAAAACCTGGCTTTTTCTGTGCTAGAACTTTCACATTCTTCACTCTTTCCTCTTTCCTCTCGCTCTCTCTATCAGGCTTTTCTCCATCTATTTTTCATTATAGCCCAGGTTCCAGTTGAATCTATCTTGAACAATCTGGGCTCCAGTGCTATGGGACAAAGCCTATGGCAGTGTCTGCAGAGAAAATAGCAGCAGCAGACGCACAGAGAGAGTCAGGAAAGCTGTGTGTCAAAGCAGGCAGACGAATGAATGTCAAATCTAACAGACGTTCAGGGCTGTTTGAAAGACTTCCATAGTCTCCATGGCAATCAGACTAATCAGACCTGTAAAGTATAAAAGGAAACTGCAAATAAAAAAGTTGGGATTAAAAACATCTCAATAACACAGGTCATATAAATGAGAGATGGGGGTTATAGAAAACATGGAGGATACAGTGTTGGAATGAAGGGGAGGAGCATCAACAGTGACATCATCAGGTATGAAAACAACAGGACTGACTCAGGCAGGGGAAAAATTCCTCAACTGATGAAAGATGGAAAAGTTAACATTTAGAGGAAATAGGTGAAGTTTTGTCCCCCCCCCCCATGTACAGGCCAAAGTCGTCACCTGTTGAAGTAAGATCTGCCTCTGTATGGGAGAAACCTGCAGGCACCAATCCATAACAGTAACAGTATATACAAGCTCAGGATGTCTGAATGACTGACTGACTTAGGTCTCCATGCTGGTAAACAACGTACATTGTACTGGATCCATTTCTGTCTTTGAAAAGAAAAGAATATAAAATAAAGGAAACTGATCCATAAGAAACCAAGATGGAAATGCTGCCTCGAGGCTCCCAGGTTTAAGGAAGTGCAGTTTTAGTTAGATATTAGTGGGGGTTCACCCATTTAGTCTGGTTTAGTGGTTAGTCCAGATTAGTTGAGATATTTCCATTAAAAGGAGAAATATTGCAACCACACTTTAACAGTCAGGTAGAACTTCACAGGGGGTTCGAGGTCTGAAAGAGGGAAAAGAAAGGGTCACAGGTGACAGACTATGTACAGAATGGTGTTATCTAGGAGTTGATTGGCATACGTTGTCTGAGAACCATGCCGTTTGTCCCTTCCCACCAACCCTGTGGAGTGATTTTCGTTCAACAGTCAGTCACGACTGTTGAAGGGATGCATCTTCCTCCACTGAGTCGGGAAAGGGTTAACTATTCACGCTTTTATTCAGTTGTGCATTCATTTCATTTGTTTTATACTAATTGACTGAGTCATCCATTGATGAACCTACAGTGTAGATACAGTATCTGGAGCCTGTCTCTCATCGACAGTGTCCGGGGCTTGTATGAAAGCTCTTTATGCCACGATAAGGCTGTTTGAGTGCTCACTTGAAATGCAAGTCCTGTAGGCCAAACAAGTGCATACTTGAGGAGTAGGGTGGCAGTCTGAAACGGGAAGATGGTGATGGGCATATGGCAATAATGACTTGTTAAGGCGCCTCTGAAAGACATCCCTTGAGTAGTACGCTTCCAGATATGTTGGTACCTCAAGGGTCAGGCCAGGACACGTAACTGGCCAAGGGGAATGCGATGGACATGATGCTATAGGATGGATGGGAAGTTAAAGGCCACCAATATTAAAGACTTAGGTGTCTATTCAATCACAACCGCTGTCTGGAAGTAGGCAAGGCAAGCACTGCAGTAGAGTTTATTGAATAAATGAATCCAAATGTACATTCTCACAACATAAGATTGATGATTTGCCTTCACCCGGGGACTTCCAGACGGTGGATTTGATTGAATGAAGCGCGATGTCATCCAAAGAGACTCTGCTGATAGAGACCCTTCAAAGACACGACCTGAGATCTTCTCCATGACAACGCCAAAGATATAATGGGATGGAACGGCTCCTCGTGTACTGTTCACTCCAAGCCATGAGTATCATCATGGGGAGGGGGAAGGAAGGACTGAGGGTGTTTCAAATATTACAGGAACATTTTCGCCTTAATAGTGAACATGAAACCGTGTCAAAATGGTCCAGAGTTATTCAAGACCATATTCGTTGACCATAAACTTTCCTTTATGTCTAAAGACTCTGCAGTACCTGAGGAGGGGTGCCTGACCACCAGTCTAATCTTTGGAGGGACGCGTAGCTGCCTATAGGAGTAACTGTTAGTTACTGTGGGAAATCTAGAGAACATGTATCTTCTGCCGAGACGGGCGATGGGGAGAGGTGGGAGCAGGGTTGGAGAAGTTTACCAACAGGCTGGGACCTTGAGGGTGGACATAGAGGGTACCAAGGACTCATACAAATAAAAATGTATTTAAGAGAGAGAGAGAAGGGAGATACAAGCACAAGCGCCATGGCAACACATAGAAAGAGGAAGAAAAGAGTTACCCATAAGAAGCCGCCGTTTCACCCGCTTGTCCACATCAGCTATTGACGTGGTATTGAACTCAGAGCTCTCAATTGCAGCCTCATCTCTCTCTAAAACACAAGTGACAAGGGGACAAACAGTGAGCAGTAAGGTTAATTAGAAGCCCAACGTCCACCGCCCGCTGCCGCCCGAGACGTCAAGTCAAGTCAGCCCCTCTTGGCGTTTGAGCAAAACCAAAGCCAAGAAGCAAGAAGCCATGAAAAAGCGCCAAAATCCCTGTTAGAGTGTTAATCCCAAAAACAAATCCAAAAGTCCCAGATAGCAAAAAAAACACGAAATAAGTTTAAATGAGGGTAAGGGTGGGGGTAGGGGACAAAAATAGAAGTTCAAATAAAAATATAATTTAGGGGGGTGTGGGAGTTTGTTGACGTTGATGTTGTAGCCGTTGCTGTTTCTGTCTTCCATATCAAACGGCCACACACACTCAGCAATGATTCCCTCACATCCGAAAAGGAGGAAGAGGGGGAGGAGGAAGGGAAGGAGGAGTAGAAGAAAGGATGAGCAAACATGTCCAAGACAAGCTGCATGAGTGTGGGTAAGAAGCAGGGGGGTGAGGATGACAACAGAAGAAGGGGAGAGAGTGACGCCAACGGGTAAGCGGCTATGCTAGCCACCAGATCAGACAGACACTACAGAGGGAGGGAGCGACTACAAGGACTTCAGAATGACAAAATGAAAGAAAGGGATGAGAGGGGGAAAAAGGGAAGAAGAAGAGAGAGGAAATCCCGTCCCATCGTGGGCCACAATGGGAGAAGTAAATGGGAGGAGGAACACTCATAAATAAATGGGGTTGGGGACTAGTGGAGGGGGGGAGCGATGGAGAGGGCATGCATAGAGGAGAAGGAGGTAGTCTGGGGGCAGCGCTGGTTGCCTGTTTGTCTATGGAACACATCACAACTGGCTTTAACAGTCAACGCTGGAAACCATGTTCCCAAGCCGGGCAGGGGGCGGATGGAGGGAGGGGTGGGAAGGGAGAGGGGAAAGGTCGGGGGTTACGGTTAAGATGAATATGCAGATATGCAGCTGAGCAAACGCTGTGTTGCAGATATGCAGCTGAGAAAACGCTGTGTTGCAGATATGCAGCTGAGAAAACGCTGTGTTGCAGATATGCATAAGCAAACGCTGTGTTAGAATGGATGGGCTGGGGTGGTGAGGAGCGCTACTGGGCCTTGGGAAGAGAGGGAGTCTTTCACTGGGACGTCAGAGTCATTAGGCTCTGAATGAGCATCTCTCTCTGAAGAACTGAATGGGGGGGGGGGCGGGCCAGGGCACTGCCACTCAGTACAATGGAACTTGGACTGTCTTTGATGTACAAAGTCCTATGGAGGGGGATTTTGGGTGGGGGGGGGGTAACTAAAGCCCCCCCTGGTCACCCCTGGCTTGGCCCGTTACTGGTCTTTCTCAGGCGGTTAGTTTGGGAAGGTTTGGTAGACAAAGTGAAGGACTCTCTGAAGCAGTGTTCATAAATGAATGGAGGCTTTCTGGCTCTCAACTAACGGTTAGGTGTGTGTGTGCATGTGTGTGTATATGTATGTGTGCATGTATGTGCGTGTGTGTTTATGCCTGTGTGTGTGTGTATATGGGTGACTGGGCAATTATGTGCTGGTGTATGGGTGTGAGTGCTTGTGAGTGTGTGCATGCTTGAGTGTGAGGGTGCGTGCACGTGTGTATGAGCGTGTGAAAGTGTGTGTGTGTGTGAGTGGGTGGTTGTGTAAGAAAGGGTGAGGAGGAGGAGGAGGAGGAGAGAGGACTCCAGGACTCTCCTAAGGGGCTAAGGAATCAACAGTTCTAAGGTCCGTTTAGAGGAGGCCTTCTGAGGGGGGATGTTTAGAGTGAGAGCAGAACTTACACAGGAAATAATCACTGAAGGGAGGGAGGAATGAATCCATAGCAGTACACTACAGCTAAGAGGAGAACAGCAACGGTAACCAGTAACGATGCACTGTAAGAAAACAGCAGGACAAGTGTTGGTTGCTATTAATGTAACCGCAATTCAAGGAGGGGGAAAATGAAAGAAAATAAAAATCTGAATTAAAAACAAAAAGGAAATCAAAGGGAAAATGCAGAACAGTAGGATCTCCCATGCAGCCGGACAGACAGAAACACAGACGGGCTGCGTAGATTAGTGACAGAGGTATGGTGAGGACAGACGGACGGGCTGACGGACGGGCTGACAGACACGGAGAGCGTGTCAGATTGAGAATGCATGCGGCTGGCTGGGATGAGGGCATGACGGAGGTGTTATTGAGAAACAGGCAAGGTTACTGGTCCGTCTCTACAGGTGGATGAGGGAGGAGGTGCTGATGGGTGGGGGTGGGTGACGTGGGTTTTGGGGGTTGCCACAGTAACAGGATTTTGTTTGCTGGTTGAGGCCGTTGTACTGTTAGGGGGAGGGGGGCATATTGCAGGTTGAAGGAGGGGGGGTTGTTTGGAGTGATGTTTGTTTTTGGTTTGGGTGGGTAGCTCTATGTAACGTTAGATCAGGCTGCAACTGAGATGTTCACTCTAATCCTGTATCATTGTTTTATTAGTTCCCCCCCAGTCTTTAATTCAATTCCCTTTAATAATCTTAATTCCTTTGAGGTAAGGATTTAATCCTTTTTTAATTGAATTTGAACATGGATGCTCAGACAAGACAGGCAATCAGTAACTATCACCAGAAAGCAGGAGGAGGTAGGTAGGGAGGAAGAGGAGGAGGAAGAGGAGGAGCACCAGAGACAGCACTACACAAAGGTGGGTCAAAGGTGGGCCCTGTGACAGAGCAGTTGGGACACTCAGACCACAGAGGAGCCTTTCCTCTCGCCAGCGAGGAAAAGACACGGGACAGAGGGAGAAGGAGCACAGGGTTTCTCTCTTTCTTTCATTCTTTCAGAGGTCTTCCTCTTCTTTCGTGGATTTCGTTGGTCCTCGCATGGCTGGAAAGGAAAAGGTTATGGGCACAAAATGAAGGCAGTTCTGTGAGATTCTGTGAGAACACAGCATTGACGATACTATATAGTAGAGATCTGTTTGTGGGGAGAGAGAGGGGGCTTCTCCAGTGTTCTAGCACAGCAGGAATGACAACACACAGAAAAAGGGTTAATTTGTGACATGACAGAAGACCTGTGTGTGTGTGTGTGTGTGTGTGTGTGTGTGTGTGTGTGTGTGTGTGTGTGTGTGTGTGTGTGTGTGTGTGTGTGTGTGTGTGTGTGTGTGTGTGTGTTTTAATTCCAGTTAGAACAGGTATTGCAGGGATCATCAACTAAATTCTGCAGTAGCCAATTTTTTCTTGAGTGAATGTTCGTGATGCCGGAAGATAATTACAAATAATTTGTAGGCCGCAAATTGACCGCAAGAAGCCCAAACAGATATAATATTTGACTAAAACAATAATTTCAAACTTTGCTTACATTTGTATGCAATCACATCTATTATGCGTGGGAATACATGGGAACAGATTTGCAAATTTTTTTTTTTTACAGTATTATGTCCAATAATGAAATGAAATAAATAATAATAATATATATTTTTTTTTTGCTCAGAAAACTTTTAGGGCAAAATAAAGGGCCAAATAAAACCACTCGTGGGACAAATTTGGCCCGCGGGCCTCCAATTGGGGAAACCTGAGGTATTGTGTTCAGTGTCTTGCCTAATCTCAGATGCATCTGATTTTAGTCAACTCCAGAAATGGTTTAACTCCTTCTGGGGGCATATGTACAGACTTTGACTAACTGGCATAATGTAACACAAGAAAAAGAGTTTGTGTATCTGCCAATCTGCTTTAGCAACTCGGTGGGATAAACCTTGTTTAGGAGCTATGGAGAAACAAGGGAGTCTGTAAATCACTGTCTCGTTACGGACAGACAGACAGACACCGCCAGGCTCCCTTCGGAACACTCCGGGAACGTTCAGGAACGTCTCTGTGCACCCAAAAAACACTGGAGAATTTTTTTTAAAGGCAGAAAAAATACGATTTGGTACGCCCAAGCTTCCAAGCTTCCGAGCCAAATGTGGGACTGGGGTCCGTTGGAAGGAACATGAAAAACTCTTTCACTTACCTGGAACCTCTCATTTATCTTCTGCAAATTCCCCCAGAAAAAAAATCATGAACATTTCCTCTCTGTTAGGCTTCGGAGCCACCATAGCCACGGGATACGGCCACATTGACAGCCGGGCGTAAAAGTTAGCCATTTGGCAAACAGTGGCATGCAGGCCTGGCGTCTCTCAGGCCTAGCGATGGGCATGCGTTACACTGACTTGGCTAGTTTTCCAGCGTAATGAAGATGATGAATGTATTTTTCAACTTCTGAGACTTCTCAACTATTCATTTTCCAGTTTCCACCACAGCCCTACCTAGCGATCAAACCCCCAAACCCCCCCTATTCCTCCTTTCACTACCTGAGACATTAACACACTACTACTACACTGACTACTCTGTCGGCAGTCAAAGTGCTTGTTTGTCTGAGAGTGTGCATGCAGGTACAGGTGTAATTGTGTGATTGAAAGAGAAAGACAGAGAGAGAGAGAGAAAGACAGAGAGAGAGAGAGAGAGAGAGAGAGAGAGAGAGAGAGAGAAACAGACAGCCAGAGAGAGCGACACATAAAGGAAAGAGACACTGATCATACAACTCTCTTCTATCACATGGCAAATCAGCTATTTTCAACATGCACTGGAAGCTGTTTTTTTAGTACACATTTAGATGGGGAGAATTCTTTACTCCCTCTTCTCCCCATGCCACGATCTCCAAAAACAGGGTGAGCAGTCTTCAGGCCCCAGACAGGAAATAATCACCATCGTCATCGTGAAACTCCGGGCGACATTTTCGGGGTGCAACAGAGCACAGATCTGTGCAAAAATACTGTAAAGCTCATTATAATCTGGCAGCTGGATTACAGATCGTTCAAGAAAAATGTATCATTGAATCACACTGCCAGATTATAATAAGGTTTACGGTATTTTCACACAGATTTGTGCTCTTTTGCACGGCGAAAATGTCGCCCTCCATTTCTATTCAATTACTCACAGTTTCAAGTTACTCACATGACTTTGTGTATATTTTCAAGACAAAAAGAAACATTTGAATGCACTTTAAGGTTGGTTGATTCTCTAGAAAATGTAAATGTGTTACTGCGCTCTCTCTAACGCTCTCTCACTCTTCCTGTCCATCTCTCTCTCTCTCTCTCTCTCTCTCTGTCCATCTCTCTCTCTCTCTCTCTGTCTCTCGCTCTCTCTGAATGTATCAGTGGCTCAATCTCTCCCCCTCTGTCTTTTGTTGTGAGTGTATAAATAAGATGAGGCCGGGGTAGGGAGAGAGGGCTCAGGGGTGAAGTTAACTCATCACAAAGCCCTTCTCACCAGTTTCTCTCACACATTTATAACATCTACTGCAAAACAGATGAGAAATAACAGAGCTTTAAGATGAATATGTTCTCTAATGTGCACTGAGTTGCAGTACCAGTCAAAAGTTTGGACACACCTACTCATTCAAGGGTTTTTCTTTATTGTTGCTATTTTCATTTGTAGAATAATAGTGAAGACATCAAAACTATGAAATAACACATCATGCCAAGAGTGTGCAAAGCTGTCATCAAGGCAAAGGGTGGCTACTTTGAAGAATCTCAAATATAAAATATTGGTTACTACATGATTCCCTATGTGTGATTTCATAGTTTTGATGTCTTCACTATTATTATACAATGTAGAAAATAGTAAAAATAAAGAAAAACCCTGGAATGAGTAGGTGTGTCCAAACTTTTGACTGGTACTGTATATGATTTGAGAGTATTGAGGAAGTTGATTGCTTGAACAAAAGTGTATGATGTGTGTGTCAATTTAGAGTCTACACTGTTTTGTATACAAATTGAGGAAAATGTGTGTGCCTCTCTCTCTCTCTCTGTGTGTGTGTGTGTGTGTGTGTGCGTGTGTTACATATGTGAGTTTGTGTGCCTGTATGTTTGTGTGTGTGTGTTTGTGGCAGAAACTATTCAAAGAGATGAAGTACAGTCTGTTGTCACTCACCGATGCAGGTCTTGCTGTCTGAGTGCAGGGCGTACTTCTGGTGACAGCCACAAACCGGCCCCACATCCGTATCGTCACACATGTGCTGGCAGCCTCCGTTCCCATAGTTACATGTCACTGGCAACATACAAGGATTGTAAGGGAGCGGTATAGGCCTACACCCCCCCACACACACACACACATACACACAAACACACACACACCCTGACTATATACTCAAATACCTTACACCAGAAAGAGAAATCTGTTTTTAAGTGCTTGGGCAGACATTAATTCACTGTGAGCTGCTTCTTATGATCTTCAGACACAGTCCCCCAACAATAACAGTGAGAAGGCCCCAGAGTACATTCCTAATGTAGGGTAATAAAGTAGCAGAATGTGAGCCGTGACCGGAGCTGGCCTCCCTCTGTTCCCTATACTCTCTGCTCTCTTCATGACAGGTGACATGGGTTCACCAGACACTGGGTTGGACCAGGACACAGAGAGAGAGAGAGCAAGTGAGAGAGACGGAGAGAGAGAGAGAGAGAGAGAGAGAGAGAGAGAGAGAGAGAGAGAGAGAGAGAGAGAGAGAGAGAGAGAGAGAGAGAGAGAGAGAGAGAGAGAGAGAGAGAGAGAGAGAGAGAAAGTGAGAGAGATGGAGAGAGAGAGGGAGAGAAAGAGAGAAGAGGGAGAGAGAGAGAATGAAAGAATAACATTGAGAGAGAGAGAGAGAGAGAGAGTTATAGGCAGAATAAAAACAAGGAAGTATTTTTATGGGAGTATAATCATACGTATTGAGACCTGTTAATGTCCCCTGCTCTGATGTTTACAAGCTTGTCCTGGAAGAATAGAGGCGGAGAGGAGGGGGTGGGTTGGAGAGGAGAAGAGAGACAGCGAGAGACTGAGAGAGAGAGAGACAGAGAGAGAGACAGAAAGAGAGAGAGAGAGAGAGAGAGAGAGAGACAACCAAAGAGAGGAGCTGAAGCTCATCAAGTCCCCCAGTCAGTCATTGCTCCTCTCTGTGCTCCGCGTCTCCAGCCCAACCCAGAGCTTTGATCACAAGTTTACTGCAGCACTGCTGAGAGTAGAGTGTGTGTGTGAGTCAGTGTGTGTGTGCGTGTGAGTCAGTGTGTGTGTGTGTGTATGTGTGTGTGTGTATGTGCGTGTGTCAGTGTCTGTGCTACAGGTCCGCTACAGACGACACTCTGCTGCCGAGCATTCCTCTTCACACTGCAAATGAAATACTGACATCCCGACTCATAACAAACCCTCTTCCTCTTCAGTCGGTGGGACACGTTATAAAGAGTGCAGAATTTCACAATGTTTCACTGGCGTTTTTAAGCAGGACAAAATGTGTTACCAAATAAAATGTAACTAATAAAAAGCTTATTTTCCCCTCCTGAATGGTTACTGTGAGTTGAATTTAAATTCCATGGCTCAGGTCGCTCAGCGCACAGGATGAAAATAATATGATGTGAAGTTTTTTTAAAACATCCTTAATATGCTTTCATGAAGGTTCAGATTGTATTACATCTGGCTACTGAATGTATCATTGTCTGGCCTCAGTGATAGCTAGCACTGGAGTATAAATCAATTCTAAAAACCCACTGCAGTTGTTAGCTAGTGCAGCCTGCCTCTCGCAGCGTGTTGCTGCTATCTAAGCAATTGAGGATGATCTGTTCTAGGAGACACTGGTGAGGCAGAGCACACTCCCTGAGAGAGAGAAACATATATATATATATACATATATTATAGAGAGAGAGAGAAAGAGAGAGAGAGAAATATACATATATTATAGAGAGAGAGAGAGACATATACTGTATATACATATATTATAGAGAGAGAGAGACATATGTATACATATATTATAGAGAGAGAGAAAGAGAGAAATATACATATATTATAGAGAGAGAGAAAGAGAGATAAAGATATATATATATTATAGAGAGAGAGAAAGATATATATATATATATATTATAGAGAAAGAGAGAGAGAGAGAAAGATATATATACATATATTATAGAGAGAGAGAGAGAGAGATAAAGATATATATATATATTATAGAGAGAGAGAGAAAGATATATATATATATATTATAGAGAAAGAGAGAGAGAGAGAAAGATATATATACATATATTATAGAGAGAGAGAGAGAGAGATAAAGATATATATATATTATAGAGAGAGAGAGAAAGATATATATATATATACACTGCTCAAAAAAATAAAGGGAACACTTAAACAACACAATGTAACTCCAAGTCAATCACACTTCTGTGAAATCAAACTGTCCACTTAGGAAGCAACACTGATTGACAATACATTTCACATGCTGTTGTGAAAATGGAATAGACAAAAGGTGGAAATTATAGGCAATTAGCAAGACACCCCCAATAAAGGAGTGATTCTGCAGGTGGTGACCACAGACCACTTCTCAGTTCCTATGCTTCCTGGCTGATGTTTTGGTCACTTTTGAATGCTGGCGGTGCTCTCACTCTAGTGGTAGCATGAGACGGAGTCTACAACCCACACAAGTGGCTCAGGTAGTGCAGCTCATCCAGGATGGCACATCAATGCGAGCTGTGGCAAGAAGGTTTGCTGTGTCTGTCAGCGTAGTGTCCAGAGCATGGAGGCGCTACCAGGAGACAGGCCAGTACATCAGGAGACGTGGAGGAGGCCGTAGGAGGGCAACAACCCAGCAGCAGGACCGCTACCTCCGCCTTTGAGCAGGAGGAGCACTGCCAGAGCCCTGCAAAATGACCTCCAGCAGGCCACAAATGTGCATGTGTCAGCATATGGTCTCACAAGGGGTCTGAGGATCTCATCTCGGTACCTAATGGCAGTCAGGCTACCTCTGGCGAGCACATGGAGGGCTGTGCGGCCCCACAAAGAAATGCCACCCCACACCATGACTGACCCACCGCCAAACCGGTCATGCTGGAGGATGTTACAGGCAGCAGAACGTTCTCCACGGCGTCTCCAGACTCTGTCACATGTGCTCATGTGCTCAGTGTGAACCTGCTTTCATCTGTGAAGAGCACAGGGCGCCAGTGGCGAATTTGCCAATCTTGGTGTTCTCTGGCAAATGCCAAACGTCCTGCACGGTGTTGGGCTGTAAGCACAACCCCCACGTCGGGCCCTCATACCACCCTCATGGAGTCTGTTTCTGACCGTTTGAGCAGACACATGCACATTTGTGGCCTGCTGGAGGTCATTTTGCAGGGCTCTGGCAGTGCTCCTCCTGCTCAAAGGCGGAGGTAGCGGTCCTGCTGCTGGGTTGTTGCCCTCCTACGGCCTCCTCCACGTCTCATGATGTACTGGCCTGTCTCCTGGTAGCGCCTCCATGCTCTGGACAATACGCTGACAGACACAGCAAACCTTCTTGCCAACTCCCACACCTATCAGGTTTACTAACCGTCCTCCATACTAAACCCCACTCACCACTCTATCAAGGTTTACTAACCGTCCTCCATACAAACACCCACTCACCACCTATCACAGGTTTACTAACCGTCCTCCAAACAACACCCACTCACCACCTATCAAGGTTTACTAACCGTCCTCATAACAAACACCACTCACCACCTATCAAGGTTTACTAACCGTCTCCATACAAACACCCACTCACCACCTATCAAGGTTTACTAACCGTCCTCCAAACAAACACCCCTCACCACCTATCAAGGTTTACTAACGTCCCCATACAAACACCCACTCACCACCTATCAAGGTTTACTAACCGTCCTCCATACAAACACCCACTCACCACCTATCAAGGTTTACTAACCGTCCTCACAAACACCCACATCACAACCACCCTATCAACAGGTTTACTAACCGTCCTCCCAAACAAACACCCACTCACCACCTATCAAGGTTTACTAACCCGTCTCCATACAAACACCCACTCACCACCTATCAAGGTTTACTAACGTCCTCCATAAAACACCCACTCACCACCTATCAAGGTTTACTAACCGTCCTCCATACAAACACCCACTCACCACCTATCAAGGTTTACTAACCGTCCTCCAAACAAACACCCCTCACCACCTATCAAGGTTTACTAACCGTCCTCCATAAAAACACCCACTCACCACCTATCAAGGTTTACTAACCGTCCCATACAAACACCCACTCACCACCTATCAAGGTTTACTAACCGTCCTCCATACAAACACCCACTCACCACCTATCAAGGTTTACTAACCGTCCTCCATACAAACACCCACTCACCACCTATCAAGGTTTACTAACCGTCCTCCATACAAACACCCACTCACCACCTATCAAGGTTTACTAACCGTCCTCCATACAAACACCACCTCACCACTATCAAGGTTTACTACAACCGTCCTCCATACAAACACCCACTCACCACCTATCAAGGTTTACTAACCGTCCTCCATACAACACCCACTCACCACCTATCAAGGTTTACTAACCGTCCTCCATACAAACACCCACTCACCACCTATCAAGGTTTACTAACCGCCTCCATACAAACACCCACTCACAACCTATCAAGGTTTACTAACCGTCTCCATACAAAACCCCACTCACCACCTTCAAGGTTTACTAACCGTCCTCCAAACAAACACCCACTCACCACCTATCAAGGTTTACTAAAACCGTCCTCCATACAAACACCCACTCACCACCTATCAAGGTTTACTAACCGTCTCCATAAAACACCCACTCACCACCTATCAAGAGTGTTACTAACCGTCCTCCATACAAACACCCACTCACCACCTATCAAGGTTTACTAACCGTCCTCCATACAAACACCCACTCACCACCTATCAAGGTTTACTAACCTCCTCCACAAACACCCACTCACAACCTATCAGGTTTACTAACCGTCCTCCATACAACCACCCACTCACCACCTATCAAGGTTTACTAACCGTCCTCACAAACAACACCACTCACCACCTATCAAGGTTTACAACCGTCCTCCATACAAACACCACTCACCACCTATCAAGGTTTACTAACCGTCCTCCATACAAACACCCACTCACCACCTATCAAGGTTTACTAACCGTCCTCCATACAAACACCCACTCACCACCTATCAAGGTTTACTAACGTCCTCCATACAACACCCACTCACCACCTATCAAGGTTTCTAACCGTCCTCCATAAACACCCACTCACCCACTATCAAGTTTTACTAACCGTCCTCCATACAAACACCCACTCACCACCTATCAAGGTTTACTAACCGTCCTCCTACAAACACCCACTCACCACCTATCAAGGTTACTAACCGTCCTCCATACAAACCACCACATCTCACCACCTATCAAGGTTTACTAACCGTCCTCCAAACGAACACCCACTCACCACCTATCAAGGTTTACTAACCGTCCTCCATACAAACACCCACTCACCACCTATCAAGGTTTACTAACCGTCCTCCATACAAACACCCACTCACCACCTATCAAGGTTTACTAACCGTCCTCCATCAACAACACCCCACAACCTCTAAGTTTCAAACGTCCTCCTACAAACACCCACTCACCACTATCAAGGTTTACTAACCCCCTCATACAAACACCCACTCACCACCTATCAGGTTTACTACCTCTACCCCTCACATATCACTAAACGTCCTCTCACCACACCAACTTACTCACCTACTAAACCTCTCTCTCACTACCCTCAACAATACTATCCACTCACCACCTATCAAGGTTTACTAACCGTCCTCCATACAAACACCCACTCACCACCTATCAAGGTTTACTACCGTCCTCCAAACAACACCCCTCACCACCTATCAAGGTTTACTAACCGTCCTCCATACAAACACCCACTCACCACCTATCAAGGTTTACTAACCGTCCTCCATAAAACACCCACTCACCACCTATCAAGGTTTACTAACCGTCCTCCATACAAACACCCACTCACCACCTATCAAGGTTTACTAACCGTCCTCCAAACAAACACCCACTCACCACCTATCAAGGTTTACTAACCGTCCTCCATACAAACACCCACTCACCACCTATCAAGGTTTACTAACCGTCCTCCATACAAACACCCACTCACCACCTATCAAGGTTTACTAACCGTCCTCCATACAAACACCCACTCACCACCTATCAAGGTTTACTAACCGTCCTCCATACAAACACCCACTCACCACCTATCAAGGTTTACTAACCGTCCTCCATGAAAACACCCACTCACCACCTATCAAGGTTTACTAACCGTCCTCCATACAAACACCCACTCACCACCTATCAAGGTTTACTAACCGTCCTCCATACAAACACCCACTCACCACCTATCAAGGTTTACTAACCGTCCTCCAAACAAACACCCACTCACCACCTATCAAGGTTTACTAACCGTCCTCCATACAAAACCCACTCACCACCTATCAAGGTTTACTAACCGTCCTCCATAACAAACACCCACTCACCACCTATCAAGGTTTACTAACCGTCCTCCATACAAACACCCCATCACCCCCTATCAAGGTTTACTAACCGTCCTCCATACAAAAACCCACTCACACCACCTATCAAGGTTTACTAACCGTCCTCCATACAAACACCCACTCACCACCTATCAAGGTTTACTAACCGTCCTCCATACAAACACCCACTCACCACCTATCAAGGTTTACTAACCGTCTCCAACAAACACCCCTCACCACCTATCAAGGTTTTACTAACCGTCCTCCATACAAACACCCTCACCACCTATCAAGGTTTACTAACCGTCCTCCATACAAACACCCACTCACCACCTATCAAGGTTTACTAACCGTCCTCCATACAAACACCCACTCACCACCATCAAGGTTTACTAACCGTCCTCCAAACAAACACCCACTCACCACCATCAAGGTTTACTAAACCGTCCTCCATACAAACACCCACTCACCACCTATCAAGGTTTACTAACCGTCCTCCATACAAACACCCACTCACCACCTATCAAGGTTTCTAACCGTCCTCCATACAAACACCCACTCACCACCTATCAAGGTTTACTAACCGTCCTCCATACAAACACCCACTCACCACCTATCAAGGTTTACTAACCGTCCTCCATACAAACACCCACTCACCACCTATCAAGGTTTACTACCGTCCTCCATACAAACACCCACTCACCACCTATCAAGGTTTACTAACCGTCCTCCATACAAACACCCACTCACCACCTATCAAGGTTTACTAACCGTCCTCCATACAAACACCCACTCACCACCTATCAAGGTTTACTACCGTCCTCCATACAAACACCCACTCACCACCTATCAAGGTTTACTAACCGTCCTCCATCAAACACCCACTCACCACCTATCAAGGTTCTAACCGTCCTCCATACAAACACCCACTCCCACCTATCAAGGTTTACTAACCGTCCTCCATAAACACCCACTCACCACCTATCAAGGTTTACTAACCGCCTCCATGAAAACACCCACTCACCACCTATCAAGGTTTACTAACCGTCCTCCATACAACAACCACTCACCACCTATCAAGGTTTACTAACCGTCCTCCATACAAACACCCACTCACCACCTATCAAGGTTTACTAACCGTCCTCCATACAAACACCCACTCACCACCTATCAAGGTTTACTAACCGTCCTCCATGAAAACACCCACTCACCACCTATCAAGGTTTACTAACCGTCCTCCATGAAAACACCCACTCACCACCTATCAAGGTTTACTAACCGTCCTCCATACAACACCCACTCACCACCTATCAAGGTTTACTAACCGTCCTCCATGAAAACACCCACTCACCACCTATCAAGGTTTACTAACCGTCCTCCATAAAACAACCACCCACTCACCACCTATCAAGGTTTACTAACCGTCCTCCTACAACACACCCACTCACCACCTATCAAGGTTTCTACAACCGTCCCACACACAAACAACCTCCTCCAAACAAACACCCACTCACCACCTATCAAGGTTTACTAACCGTCCTCCATACAAACACCCACTCACCACCTATCAAGGTTTACTAACCGTCCTCCATGAAAACACCCACTCACCACCTATCAAGGTTTACTAACCGTCCTCCATACAAACACCCACTCACCACCTATCAAGGTTTACTAACCGTCCTCCATACAAACACCCACTCACCACCTATCAAGGTTTACTAACCATCCTCCATACAAACACCCACTCACCACCTATCAAGGTTTACTAACCATCCTCCATACAAACACCCACTCACCACCTATCAAGGTTTACTAACCGTCCTCCATACAAACACCCACTCACCACCTATCAAGGTTTACTAACCGTCCTCCATGAAAACACCCACTCACCACCTATCAAGGTTTCCTAACCGTCCTCCAAACAAACACCCACTCACCACCTATCAAGGTTTACTAACCGTCCTCCATACAAACACCCACTCACCACCTATCAAGGTTTACTAACCGTCCTCCATACAAACACCCACTCACCACCTATCAAGGTTTACTAACCGTCCTCCATGAAAACACCCACTCACCACCTATCAAGGTTTACTAACCGTCCTCCATACAAACACCCACTCACCACCTATCAAGGTTTACTAACCGTCCTCCAAACAAACACCCACTCACCACCTATCAAGGTTTACTAACCGTCCTCCATACAAACACCCACTCACCACCTATCAAGGTTTCCTAACCGTCCTCCATACAAACACCCACTCACCACCTATCAAGGTTTACTAACCGTCCTCCATGAAAACACCCACTCACCACCTATCAAGGTTTACTAACCGTCCTCCATACAAAACCCACACCACCTATCAAGGTTTACTAACCGTCCTCCATACAAACACCCACTCACCACCTATCAAGGTTTCCTAACCGTCCTCCAAACAAACACCCACTCACCACCTATCAAGGTTTACTAACCGTCCTCCATGAAAACACCCACTCACCACCTATCAAGGTTTACTAACCGTCCTCCATACAAACACCCACTCACCACCTATCAAGGTTTCCTAACCGTCCTCCAAACAAACACATCTGACAGGTGGTCTAAATACCAATCTGTGTTTCAAATGGCACCCCATTACCTACACAGTGCACTACTTTTGACCAGGGAATAGGGTGCCATGTCAGACATGGACCAAAACTCTTCCCCTTACCCCAGTGCAACAACTGGCCCGTGTTTATTTAACCTAGGCACTCGGTGGTAGTGGAGGACAGTAATTGTCTCCATCCGTCATCCATCACAAACCGCTAAGTGAAATGAAAGAGGAGCAACGTAACCATTTCCCCTTGTGATTAGAGTGCAGGTCTTTACAGGGAGGAAATGAGAGGAGGAGGCTCTGGTTGGGCAGACAGTGCTAAGCGCTGAGGCAGCGTGGAGCCGGGAGACTCTGTCTCTCTAATCTCATCTAGTCAGGTCTGTCTGCTTCTCTGTGATCTGAGGATCTGAGGTGATGCAACCACCCGGCCGGCCGTCTGTCTCTGTCTGCCTGTCTCACCCACTCATAAACAACCAAGATCAGGGTGAAAGGGCCCCAAACAAGACCTGATCCCTGGTTTACTTTCAGGGAGCTACAGTACATACATAGCACCAGGTGCCAGGGAGGAAGACATACAGTACTGTCTGTCTGTCTGTCTGTCTGTCTGTCTGTCTGTCTGTCTGTCTGTCTGTCTGTCTGTCTGTCTGTCTGTCTGTCTGTCTGTCTGTCTGTCTGTCTGTCTGTCTGTCTGTCTGTCTGTCTGTCTGTCTGTCTGTCTGTCTGTCTGTCAGCCTGTCAGCCTGTCAGCCTGGCATTGGACATGACACACGGCCTTCTCAGCGTCTTCAAACCCACGGTCATCAGAACTAAGGTCCTTCCTTTGTCCTGGTCAGGTCACCTGGCCATGTAAAACTCCTGTCCTGGTCAGGTCACGGGGGTCATGTAAAACTCCT